>NC_090667.1:13719896-13977785 GCF_013368605.1 Nyctibius grandis
GGATGGGTGTGTGGGTGTTGGAAGGATGAAGGGATGGGTTGATGGATGGAAAGATGAAGACTTGGATGAGCTTTTTGCTGTTTGTGTGATTGACTGGTTGGATGGATGGGTGGATGGATGGATGGATGGAATAACGTATCGATCCTTGGATGAAAAAAATGGATATTTTCTTCCTTGGTTGATGGGCTGAATGGAAGAAAAGGTGGATACATGGATGGATGGATTGAAGAGTGCATGGATTGTGGGATAGGTCCCTCACTACAAGAAAGACCTTGAGGTGCTGGAGCGAGTCCAGAGAAGGGCAACGAAGCTGTTGAAGGGTGTGGAGCACAAGTGTGGTGAGGAGTGGCTGAGGGACCTGGGGGTGTTTAGCCTGGAGAAAAGGAGGCTGAGGGGAGACCTTCTCACTCTCTACAGCTGCCTGAAAGGAGAGTGTAGCGACGTGAGTGTTGCTCTCTTCTCCCAAGTCACAAGTGATAGGATGAGAGGAAACGGCCTCAAGTTGCCCCAGGGGAGGTTTAGATTGGAGATCAGGGACAATTTCTTCATGGAAAGGGTTGTCAAGGATTGGAACAGGCTGCCCAGGGCAGTGGTGGAGTCACCATCCCTGGAGGGATTTAAAAGACATGGAGCCGTGGTGCTGAGGGACATGGTTTAGTGGTGGGTTTGGCAGTGCTGGGTTAAGGGGTGGACTTGATGATCTTAAAGGTCTTTTCCAACCTCAATGATCCTATGATTCTGTGGTTGAATATGTGTTGTGTTCGCAGATTGGGTGTGTGATTGGATGGTTGGGTGGACAGATATTTGGATGGAAGGATGGAATAGTTGTTGGAAGAATAGGTGGTGGGATGGTTGGTTGGATGATTGTTTGGAGGAATGAAGGAGAATCTGGTTAGTCAGATGGTGGAATGGAGGTGTGGATTAAAGGAATGATGGAAGGAAAAAGGTTCATAGAGAGATGGGTGATTGGATGGGTGGATGGATGGATGGGATAGTTCTACCCTTCCTTGTGTCCTGTGCTGCAGCTCCAGCCGAGCCAGAGGAGGAACCAGCATCCCAGCCAATCCTGGGCAAGCTCACGGCCTCCCAGGTCACCCCCGAGTCCGTCCAGCTGGAGTGGAGCGTCCCCGAGGGCACCTTTGACTCCTTCACGGTGCAGTACAAGGATGGCCAAGGGCAGCCCCAGGTGGTGCCCATGGATGGTGGTTCCCACAGGGTGACGGTGCCTGGGCTGTCACCGTCCCACCGCTACAAGTTCAACCTGTACGGGGTGTGGGGTCGGAAACATGTGGGCCCCATCTCCACCGACGTTGTCACAGGTGAGCGTGGCTTTGGGCTCCATCCATGTGCCCTTTGGACACCGGGTTTCAAGTGTGGCAGGAGCTTCTCAGCGAGGCCATTTCTTGGGTGTTGAGTATTGGATGGATGTAGGGATGGAAGCAGGGAAGGGAAAGGGAGGAACAGACAGATGGATGGATGGTTGAATGGATGGATCTTTGGATGTTTGGATGGATGGAGGAAGAAGTGAATGGTTGAATGAACGCACGGTTGGATGGATGGGTGGATTCTTGTCCAGATGGAGAGAAGAAGGTGGACGGGAAGGCGAGAGGTTGGATGGCTGTTTGTAAGCACAGCTTTGTGGAGGGTGAGATGTGTGGATGAATGGTTGTATGACTGATAGATGAATGGATGGAGGGGTGGATGGATGAGCCTTCCAAAGGATGCATGGATGGATTTTGAGATGGATGGGTGGATGGACAGAGAGGTGGAGAGATGAATGACTGGAGAGATTTGTGAAGGGATGAATGAACGGATAGGAAGCAGAGGGAGAACCGGACAGAGTGGTGGGGTGACAACTTGGCCTGTTGATGGTTGGGTGGCTGGATGCATGGCTGGGTGGAAGATTGGTCTTGGTGAATGGGTAACGGGAGGCCTGGAGTCGTGGGTGTCTGGATGGAGCAAGAGGTGGAGAGATGGATGTTGCGTGGATGGGTTGGTGGGTGGGTGATCAGCTGGATGGATGGTTGGATGGAATGGATGGATGGGTAGATGTTAATAGGTCGATTGGGTGGCTAGATGATTGAATGGATGGTTGCCTGGATAGATGAGTGTGTTGATGGAAGGTTGGGTGATAGTATGGTTGGGTTGAGGAATAGATTCAAGGACCAGTGGATGGAATAGCGCAGGGAAATATGGGAGATTGGATGGATGGAATCATGAATGATTGGATGGAGAATGGGAGAGAGAGAAGTTTTCATGGACCAGTAGACAAAGAGGTTGGTGGATGGATGAAAGGAATGATAAAGACATGCATGAATGAATGGGTGATGACATGGGTGACCAACCAACTGGCTTAAAGAGCAGGTAGATTGTTTGGGTGATTTTTCTGATGGTTGGATGATGAGGTGGATGAATAGACAGAGATGGTGAGTGGAAGGATGTGTGTGTGGATGATTGGGAGGGTGATTGGTGGAATGGTGTTAAGGATGGATGGAAGGACTGGTGGGTGGATGCTTGGGTGAAGTGACACCATGAGGGATGATTAGATGAGTGTGAGGAGGATGGATGGATGGTCAGGTAGAAAAATGGATGCATGGATGGATGGAGAGACGTGGATTTTTATGCCCTACGTTGTGCCCTCTCTGTTTCAGCTCTAGCCGAGCCAGAGGAGGAACCACCGCCCCAGCCAATCTTGGGCGAGCTCACAGCCTCCCACATCACCCCCGAGTCCGTCGAGCTGGAGTGGAGCGTCCCCGAGGGCACCTTTGACTCCTTCACGGTGCAGTACAAGGATGGCCAAGGGCAGCCCCAGGTGGTGCCCGTGGACGGTAGTTCCCGCAGGGTGACGGTGCCTGGGCTGTCACCGTCCCACCGCTACAAGTTCAACCTGTACGGGATGTGGGGTCGGAAACGTGTGGGCCCCGTCTCCACCGATGCTGTCACAGGTGAGGGTGGCTACCCTGTCGCCCATGGGTTTGCAGTGGACAGAAGTTCGGGCAGGGCCTGTTCTGGTGGCTTGGGTCTCTTGGGAAGAAGGAACAGGTTTGGGTGCTGATTTGGGGATGGATGTATGGATGGGTGTGTGAGCACTGGAAGGATGAAGGGATGGGTTGATGGATGGAAAGATGAAGACTTGGATGAGCTTTTTGCTGTTTGTGTGATTGACTGGTTGGCTGGCTGGCTGGATGGAATAACGTATCAACCTTGGATGAAAAGAGAATGGATATTTGGTTCCTTGGTTGATTGGCGGAATGGAGGCAAAGGTGGATACATGGATGGATGGATGGATGGATGGATTGTGGGATAGGTCCCTCACTACAAGAAAGACCTTGAGGTGCTGGAGCGAGTCCAGAGAAGGGCAACGAAGCTGTTGAAGGGTGTGGAGCACAAGTGTGATGGGGAGCGGCTGAGGGACCTGGGGGTGTTTAGCCTGGAGAAAAGGAGGCTGCGTGGGGACACCTTCTCGCTCTCTACCAACTGCCTTAGAGGAGGGTTTTGTTTTGTAGCGAGGGGGGGTCGGTCTCTTCTCCCAGGTAACAAGTGACAGGAGGAGAGGAAAGAGCCTCAAGTTGCCCCAGGGGAGGTTTAGATGGAGATCAGGGACAATTTCTTCATGGAAAGGGTTGTCAAGCACTGGAACAGGCTGCCCAGGGCAGTGGTGGAGTCCCCATCCCTGGAGGGATTTTAAAAGCCGTGTAGATGTGGTGCTGAGGGACATGGGTTAGTGGTAGCCTTGGCAGTGCTGGGGTAACGCTTGGACTTGATGGTCTTAAAGGTCTTTTCCAATCTCAGTATTCTGTGATTCTCAGGTAGAAGATGTGTTGGGTTCATGGGCTGGACGAAGTGATTGGATGGTTGGGTGGACAGATATTTGGATGGAAGAGTGGAATGGTTGTTGGATGAACGGATGGTGGAATGGTTGCTTGGATGATCATTTGTTTGGAGGAATGAAGGAGAATCTGGTTGGTTGGATGGTGGAATGGAGGTGTGGATTAAAGGACTGGTGGATGGAAAAAAGTTCACAGAGAGAAGGGTGATTGGATGGGTGGATGGATGGATTGGATGGGATAGTTCTACCCTTCCTTGTGTCCTGTGCTGCAGCTCCAGCCGAGCCAGAGGAGGAACCACCACCCCAGCCAATCCTGGGCGAGCTCACGGCCTCCCAGGTCACCCCCGAGTCCATCCAGCTGGAGTGGAGCGTCCCCGAGGGCACCTTTGACTCCTTCACGGTGCAGTACAAGGATGGCCAAGGGCAGCCCCAGGTGGTGCCCGTGGACGGTGGTTCTCGCAAGGTGACGGTGCCTGGGCTGTCACCATCCCGCCGCTACAAGTTCAACCTGTACGGGGTGTGGGGTCGGAAACGTGTGGGCCCCATCTCCACCGACGCTGTCACAGGTGAGGGTGGCTTTGGGCACCCTGTGGACCATGGGTTTGCAGTGGACAGAAGCTTGGGCAGGGCCTGTGCTGGTTCCATTGGGACTCTGGGGAAACGGGAATAGCTGTTGGGTGCTGATTTGGGGATGGATGGATGGGTGGGTGTGTGGGTGTTGGAAGGATGAAGGGATGTCGTGATGGATGGATGGATGGATGGAATAATGTTTGGATCCTTGGATGAACGGAGAATGGATGTTCGGCTCCTCAGATGCTTCTCTGAATGGAGGCAAATGTGGATGAATGGGTGGATGGATGGATTGTGCGATGGGCCCCTCACGATGAGAAAGACCTTGAGGTGCTGGAGCGAGTCCAGAGAAGGGCAACGAAGCTGGTGAAGGGTCTGGAGCACAAGTGTGATGAGGAGCGGCTGAGGGATCTGGGGGTGTTTAGCCTGGAGAAAAGGAGGCTGAGGGGAGACCTTCTCACTCTCTACAACTACCTGAAAGGAGGGTGTAGCGAGGTGGGGGTCGGTCTCTTCTCCCAAGTAACAAGTGATAAGAGGAGAGGAAACGGCCTCAAGTTGCCCCAGGGGAGGTATAGATTGGAGATCAGGGACAATTTCTTCATGGAAAGGGTTGTCAAGCACTGGAACAGGCTGCCCAGGGCAGTGGTGGAGTCCCCATCCCTGGGGGATTTAAAAGCCGTGTTAGATGTGGTG
This sequence comes from Nyctibius grandis, assembly GCF_013368605.1. Classification (NCBI taxonomy): domain Eukaryota; kingdom Metazoa; phylum Chordata; class Aves; order Nyctibiiformes; family Nyctibiidae; genus Nyctibius; species Nyctibius grandis. The sequence continues at coordinate 13,724,989 of NC_090667.1, forward strand.
CTGAGGGACATGGGTTAGTGGTGGCCTTGGCAGTGCTGGGTTAACGCCTGGACTTGATGGTCTAAAGGTCTTTTCCAATCTCAGTATTCTGTGATTCTCAGGTAGAAGATGTGTTGGGTTTGTGGGCTGGATGAGTGATTGGATGGTTGGGTGGACAGATATTTGGATGGAAGGGTGGAATGGTTGTTGATGAACAGATGGTGGGATTGTTGCTGGATGATTGTAGGAATGAAGGCGCACCTGTTTGGTTGGATGGTGGAATGGTGATGTGGATTCAAGGACTGATGGATATAGAAAGGTGCATGGACAGAAGGTTGATCTGATGGATGGAAGGAGAGATGGATGGATGGATGGAAAAATGTTCATAGAGAGATGGGTGGTCAGATGGCTGGATGGACATATGAGATGTTTATGCCCTGCCTTCTATCCTGTGTTGCAGCTGTGGCTGAGCCAGAGGAGGAACCACCATCCCAGCCAATCCTGGGCGAGATCACAGCCTCCCACATCACCCCCAAGGCCGTCGAGCTGGAGTGGAGCGTCCCCGAGGGCACCTTTGACTCCTTCACGGTGCAGTACAAGGATGGCCAAGGGCAGCCCCAGGTGGTGCCCGTGGACGGTGGTTCCCGCAGGGTGACGGTGCCTGGGCTGTCACCGTCCCACCGCTACAAGTTCAACCTGTACGGGGTGTGGGGTCGGAAACGTGTGGGCCCTGTCTCCACCGATGCTGTCACAGGTGAGGGTGGCTTTGGGCACCCTGTCGCCCATGGGTTTGCAGTGGACAGAAGTTCGGGCAGGGCCTGTTCTGGTGGCTTGGGTCTCTTGGGAAGAAGGAACAGGTTTGGGTGCTGATTTGGGGATGGATGTATGGATGGGTGTGTGGGTGTTGGAAGGATGAAGGGATGGGTTGATGGATGGAAAGATGAAGACTTGGATGAGCTTTTTGCTGTTTGTCTGATTGACTGGTTGGCTGGCTGGCTGGATGGAATAACGTATCAATCCTTGGATGAAAAGAGAATGGATATTTGGTTCCTTGGTTGATTGGCGGAATGGAGGCAAAGGTGGATACATGGATGGATGGATGGATGGATGGATTGTGGGATAGGTCCCTCACTACAAGAAAGACCTTGAGGTACTGGAGCGAGTCCAGAGAAGGGCAACGAAGCTGGTGAAGGGTGTGGAGCACAAGTGTGATGGGGAGCGGCTGAGGGACCTGGGGGTGTTTAGCCTGGAGAAAAGGAGGCTGCGGGGACACCTTCTCGCTCTCTACAACTGCCTTAGAGGAGGGTGTAGCGAGGGGGGGTCGGTCTCTTCTCCCAGGTAACAAGTGTCAGGAGGAGAGGAAAGAGCCTCAAGTTGCCCCAGGGGAGGTTTAGATTGGAGATCAGGGACACGTTCTTCATGGAAAGGGTTGTCAAGCACTGGAACAGGCTGCCCAGGGCAGTGGTGGAGTCCCCATCCCTGGAGGGATTTAAAAGCCGTGTAGATGTGGTGCTGAGGGACATGGGTTAGTGGTAGCCTTGGCAGTGCTGGGTTAACGCTTGGACTTGATGGTCTTAAAGGTCTTTTCCAATCTCAGTATTCTGTGATTCTCAGGTAGAAGATGTGTTGGGTTCATGGGCTGGACGAGTGATTGGATGGTTGAGTGGACAGATATTTGGATGGAAGGGTGGAATGGTTGTTGGATGAACGGATGGTGGAATGGTTGCTTGGATGATCATTTGTTTGGAGGAATGAAGGAGAATCTGGTTGGTTGGATGGTGGAATGGAGGTGTGGATTAAAGGACTGGTGGATGGAAAAAAGTCCATAGAGAGAAGGGTGATTGGATGGGTGGGTGGATGGATGGATGGGATAGTTCTACCCTTTCTTCTCTCCTGTGCTGCAGCTTCAGCCGAGCCAGAGGAAGAACCAGCATCCCAGCCAATCCTGGGCGAGCTCACGGCCTCCCAGGTCACCCCCGAGTCCATCCAGCTGGAGTGGAGCGTCCCCGAGGGCACCTTTGACTCCTTCACGGTGCAGTACAAGGATGGCCAAGGGCAGCCCCAGGTGGTGCCCGTGGATGGTGGTTCCCGCAGGGTGACAGTGCCTGGGCTGTCACCGTCCCGCCACTACAAGTTCAACCTGTACGGGGTGTGGGGTCGGAAACGTGTGGGCCCCATCTCCACCGACGCTGTCACAGGTGAGGGTGGCTTTGGGCACCCTGTGGACCATGGGTTTGCAGTGGACAGAAGCTTGGGCAGGGCCTGTGCTGGTTCCATGGGACTCTGGGGGAAACGGGAATAGCTGTTGGGTGCTGATTTGGGGATGGATGGATGGGTGGGTGTGTGGGTGTTGGAAGGATGAAGGGATGTCGTGATGGATGGATGGATGGATGGATGGAATAATGTTTGGATCCTTGGATGAACGGAGAATGGATGTTCGGCTCCTCAGATGCTTCTCTGAATGGAGGCAAATGTGGATGAATGGGTGGATGGATGGATTGTGCGATGGGCCCCTCACGATGAGAAAGACCTTGAGGTGCTGGAGCGAGTCCAGAGAAGGGCAACGAAGCTGGTGAAGGGTCTGGAGCACAAGTGTGATGAGGAGCGGCTGAGGGATCTGGGGGTGTTTAGCCTGGAGAAAAGGAGGCTGAGGGGAGACCTTCTCGCTCTCTACAACTGCCTGAAAGGAGGGTGTAGCGAGGTGGGGGTCGGTCTCTTCTCCCAAGTAACAAGTGATAAGAGGAGAGGAAACGGCCTCAAGTTGCCCCAGGGGAGGTTTAGATTGGAGATCAGGGACACGTTCTTCATGGAAAGGGTTGTCAAGCACTGGAACAGGCTGCCCCTGCTCCACAGGCAGTGGTGGAGTCCCCATCCCTGGGGGGATTTAAAAGCCGTGTTAGATGTGGTGCTGAGGGACATGGGTTAGTGGTGGCCTTGGCAGTGCTGGGTTAACGTTTGGACTTGATGGTCTTAAAGGTCTTTTCCAATCTCAGTATTCTGTGATTCTCAGGTAGAAGATGTGTTGGGTTTGTGGGCTGGATGAGTGATTGGATGGTTGGGTGGACAGATATTTGGATGGAAGGGTGGAATGGTTGTTGGATGAACAGATGGTGGGATTGTTGCTTGGATGATTGTAGGAATGAAGGCGCACCTGTTTGGTTGGATGGTGGAATGGTGATGTGGATTCAAGGACTGATGGATATAAAAAGGTGCATGGACAGAAGGTTGATCTGATGGATGGAAGGAGAGATGGATGGATGGATGGAAAAATGTTCATAGAGAGATGGGTGGTCAGATGGCTGGATGGACATATGAGATGTTTATGCCCTGCCTTCTATCCTGTGTTGCAGCTGTGGCTGAGCCAGAGGAAGAACCACCACCCCAGCCAATCCTGGGCGAGCTCACGGCCTCCCACATCACCCCCGAGTCCGTCCAGCTGGAGTGGAGCGTCCCTGAGGGCACCTTTGACTCCTTCACGGTGCAGTACAAGGATGGCCAAGGGCAGCCCCAGGTGGTGCCCGTGGACGGTGGTTCCCGCAGGGTGACGGTGCCTGGGCTGTCACCGTCCCGCCGCTACAAGTTCAACCTGTACGGGGTGTGGGGTCGGAAACGTGTGGGCCCTGTCTCCACCGACGCTGTCACAGGTGAGGGTGGCTTTGGGCTCCATCCATGTCCCCTTTGGGCACTGGGTTTGGAATGTTGCAGGAGCTTGTCCAGTGGGGCCATCTCTTGGGTGTTGAGTGTGGATGGACGTAGTGATGGGAGCAGGGAAGAGAGAGGGAGGGATGGGTGGTTGGGTGGACGTTTGGATGGAAGGATGGATGGATGGATGGATGAGTGTGGGAATTATTGGGTGAGGAGATGGTTGAATGGATGGATGATGGTGGATGGTTGATGAATACGTCAGTTGAGTGGCTACATGATTGAAGGGATGGTTGCATTGATGGAAGGGTGAGTGATAGGATGGTTGGGTAGAGGAATGGATTCAAGGAGCAATGGATGGAATAGTGCAGGGAAATATAGGTGATTGGATGGATGGAATCATGAATGATTGGATGGAGAACAGGAGGGAGAGAAGGATGCATGGGCAGATAGAGGAAGGGATTGGTGAGTGGATGAAAGGAATGATGAAGAAATGTATGAGTGAATGGGTGACGAGGTGGGTGACCAACCACTTGCCTTAATGAGTAGGTAGATGGTTTGTTTGTGTGGTTTGGCTGATGGTTGGATGATGAGGTGGATGAATGGGCAGAGAGATGGTGAGTGGCAGGATGTGTGTGTGTGGATGGTTGGAAGGGTGATGGGTGGAACAGTGTTAAGGATGGATGGAAGGACTGGTGGGTGGATGCTTGGGTGAAGAGACACCTGGAGGGATCCTTATCTGAGTGTATGTATGGATGTTTGGGTACAAAAATGGATGGATGGGTGGAGGGACAGACAGATGGACGTACATGTGGATGTTTATGTCCTTCATTGTGCCCTCTCTGTTGCAGCTCCATTAGAGCCAGAGGAGGAACCACCACCCCAGCCAATCCTGGGCGAGATCACAGCCTCCCACATCACCCCCGAGGCCGTCGAGCTGGAGTGGAGCGTCCCCGAGGGCACCTTTGACTCCTTCACTGTGCAGTACAAGGATGGCCAAGGGCAGCCCCAGGTGGTGCCCGTGGATGGTGGTTCCCGCAGGGTGACGGTGCCTGGGCTGTCACCGTCCCACCGCTACAAGTTCAACCTGTACGGGGTGTGGGGTCGGAAACGTGTGGGCCCTGTCTCCACCGATGCTGTCACAGGTGAGGGTGGCTTTGGGCACCCTGTCGCCCATGGGTTTGCAGTGGACAGAAGTTCGGGCAGGGCCTGTTCTGGTGGCTTGGGTCTCTTGGGAAGAAGGAACAGGTTTGGGTGCTGATTTGGGGATGGATGTATGGATGGGTGTGTGGGTGTTGGAAGGATGAAGGGATGGGTTGATGGATGGAAAGATGAAGACTTGGATGAGCTTTTTGCTGTTTGTGTGATTGACTGGTTGGCTGGCTGGCTGGATGGAATAACGTATCAATCCTTGGATGAAAAGAGAATGGATATTTGGTTCCTTGGTTGATTGGCGGAATGGAGGCAAAGGTGGATACATGGATGGATGGATGGATGGATGGATTGTGGGATAGGTCCCTCACTACAAGAAAGACCTTGAGGTGCTGGAGCGAGTCCAGAGAAGGGCAACGAAGCTGGTGAAGGGTGTGGAGCACAAGTGTGATGGGGAGCGGCTGAGGGACCTGGGGGTGTTTAGCCTGGAGAAAAGGAGGCTGCGGGGACACCTTCTCGCTCTCTACAACTGCCTGAGAGGAGGGTGTAGCAGGGGGGGTCGGTCTCTTCTCCCAGGTAACAAGTGTCAGGAGGAGAGGAAAGAGCCTCAAGTTGCCCCAGGGGAGGTTTAGATTGGAGATCAGGGACAATTTCTTCATGGAAAGGGTTGTCAAGCACTGGAACAGGCTGCCCAGGGCAGTGGTGGAGTCCCCATCCCTGGAGGGATTTAAAAGCCGTGTAGATGTGGTGCTGAGGGACATGGGTTAGTGGTAGCCTTGGCAGTGCTGGGTTAACGCTTGGACTTGATGGTCTTAAAGGTCTTTTCCAATCTCAGTATTCTGTGATTCTCAGGTAGAAGATGTGTTGGGTTCATGGGCTGGACGAGTGATTGGATGGTTGAGTGGACAGATATTTGGATGGAAGAGTGGAATGGTTGTTGGATGAACGGATGGTGGAATGGTTGCTTGGATGATCATTTGTTTGGAGGAATGAAGGAGAATCTGGTTGGTTGGATGGTGGAATGGAGGTGTGGATTAAAGGACTGGTGGATGGAAAAAAGTCCATAGAGAGAAGGGTGATTGGATGGGTGGGTGGATGGATGGATGGGATAGTTCTACCCTTTCTTCTCTCCTGTGCTGCAGCTTCAGCCGAGCCAGAGGAAGAACCAGCATCCCAGCCAATCCTGGGCGAGCTCACGGCCTCCCAGGTCACCCCCGAGTCCATCCAGCTGGAGTGGAGCGTCCCCGAGGGCACCTTTGACTCCTTCACGGTGCAGTACAAGGATGGCCAAGGGCAGCCCCAGGTGGTGCCCGTGGATGGTGGTTCCCGCAGGGTGACGGTGCCTGGGCTGTCACCGTCCCGCCGCTACAAGTTCAACCTGTACGGGGTGTGGGGTCGGAAACGTGTGGGCCCCATCTCCACCGACGCTGTCACAGGTGAGGGTGGCTTTGGGCACCCTGTGGACCATGGGTTTGCAGTGGACAGAAGCTTGGGCAGGGCCTGTGCTGGTTCCATTGGGACTCTGGGGAAACGGGAATAGCTGTTGGGTGCTGATTTGGGGATGGATGGATGGGTGGGTGTGTGGGTGTTGGAAGGATGAAGGGATGTCGTGATGGATGGATGGATGGATGGATGGAATAATGTTTGGATCCTTGGATGAACGGAGAATGGATGTTCGGCTCCTCAGATGCTTCTCTGAATGGAGGCAAATGTGGATGAATGGGTGGATGGATGGATTGTGCGATGGGCCCCTCACGATGAGAAAGACCTTGAGGTGCTGGAGCGAGTCCAGAGAAGGGCAACGAAGCTGGTGAAGGGTCTGGAGCACAAGTGTGATGAGGAGCGGCTGAGGGATCTGGGGGTGTTTAGCCTGGAGAAAAGGAGGCTGAGGGGAGACCTTCTCGCTCTCTACAACTACCTGAAAGGAGGGTGTAGCGAGGTGGGGGTCGGTCTCTTCTCCCAAGTAACAAGTGATAAGAGGAGAGGAAACGGCCTCAAGTTGCCCCAGGGGAGGTATAGATTGGAGATCAGGGACAATTTCTTCATGGAAAGGGTTGTCAAGCACTGGAACAGGCTGCCCAGGGCAGTGGTGGAGTCCCCATCCCTGGGGGGATTTAAAAGCCGTGTTAGATGTGGTGCTGAGGGACATGGGTTAGTGGTGGCCTTGGCAGTGCTGGGTTAACGCTTGGACTTGATGGTCTTAAAGGTCTTTTCCAATCTCAGTATTCTGTGATTCTCAGGTAGAAGATGTGTTGGGTTTGTGGGCTGGATGAGTGATTGGATGGTTGGGTGGACAGATATTTGGATGGAAGGGTGGAATGGTTGTTGGATGAACAGATGGTGGGATTGTTGCTTGGATGATTGTAGGAATGAAGGCGCACCTGTTTGGTTGGATGGTGGAATGGTGATGTGGATTCAAGGACTGATGGATATAGAAAGGTGCATGGACAGAAGGTTGATCTGATGGATGGAAGGAGAGATGAATGGATGGATGGATGGATGGATGGAAAAATGTTCATAGAGAGATGGGTGGTCAGATGGCTGGATGGACATATGAGATATTTATGCCCTGCCTTCTATCCTGTGTTGCAGCTGTGGCTGAGCCAGAGGAAGAACCACCACCCCAGCCAATCCTGGGCGAGCTCACGGCCTCCCACATCACCCCTGAGTCTGTCCAGCTGGAGTGGAGTGTCATCGAGGGCACCTTTGACTCCTTCACGGTGCAGTACAAGGATGGCCAAGGGCAGCCCCAGGTGGTGCCCGTGGACGGTGGTTCCCGCAGAGTGACGGTGCCTGGGCTGTCACCGTCCCGCCGCTACAAGTTCAACCTGTACGGGGTGTGGGGTCGGAAACGTGTGGGCCCTGTCTCCACCGACACTGTCACAGGTGAGGGTGGCTTTGGGCTCCATCCATGTCCCCTTTGGGCACTGGGTTTGGAATTTTGCAGGAACTTGTCCAGTGGGGCCATCTCTTGGGTGTTGAGTGTGGATGGACATAGTGATGGGAGCAGGGAAGAGAGAGGGAGGGATGGGTGGTTGGGTGGACGTTTGGATGGAAGGATGGATGGATGAATGTGGAAATTATTGGGTGAGGAGATGGTTGGATGGATGGATGATGGTGGATGGTTGATGAATACGTCAGTTGAGTGGCTACATGATTGAAGGGATGGTTGCATTGATGGAAGGGTGAGTGATAGGATGGTTGGGTAGAGGAATGGATTCAAGGAGCAATGGATGGAATAGTGCAGGGAAATATAGGTGATTGGATGGATGGAATCATGAATGATTGGATGGAGAACAGGAGGGAGAGAAGGATGCATGGGCAGATAGAGGAAGGGATTGGTGAGTGGATGAAAGGAATGATGAAGAAATGTATGAGTGAATGGGTGACGAGGTGGGTGACCAACCACTTGCCTTAATGAGTAGGTAGATGGTTTGTTTGTGTGGTTTGGCTGATGGTTGGATGATGAGGTGGATGAATGGGCAGAGAGATGGTGAGTGGCAGGATGTGTGTGTGGATGGTTGGAAGGGTGATGGGTGGAACGGTGTTAAGGATGGATGGAAGGACTGGTGGGTGGATGCTTGGGTGAAGAGACACCTGGAGGGATCCTTATCTGAGTGTATGTATGGATGTTTGGGTACAAAAATGGATGGATGGGTGGAGGGACAGACAGATGGATGTACATGTGGATGTTTATGTCCTTCATTGTGCCCTCTCTGTTGCAGCTCCATTAGAGCTAGAGGAGGAACCACCACCCCAGCCAATCCTGGGCGAGCTCACAGCCTCCCACATCACCCCCGAGTCCATCGAGCTGGAGTGGAGCGTCCCCGAGGGCACCTTTGACTCCTTCACGGTGCAGTACAAGGATGGCCAAGGGCAGCCCCAGGTGGTGCCCGTGGACGGTGGTTCCCGCAGGGTGACGGTGCCTGGGCTGTCTCCATCCCGCCGCTACAAGTTCAACCTGTATGGGGTGTGGGGTCGGAAACGTGTGGGCCCCATCTCCACTGACGCCATTACCGGTGAGTGGGGCTGTTGGCCCCATCTGTTTCTTTTGTTGCCCTGGGTATGGAACAGCGCAGGAGCTGCGTCCGGTTCTGTCCTCATCCTCTGGGGTCTGGTGGGATTTGGGAACATCTCTTGGGTGCTGCCTGGGCTGGAGAGATGGAGGGAGGGAGGGAGTGAGGGATGGATGGATGGAAGGATGGATGGATGCAGTAATGGATGGAAAGTTGATTGGATGGATGGATGGAAGGTTGGGCAGATGTGTAATTGGTTGCCTGAGGAGATAGATGGATGGGGGGTTGGATGAGTGCTTCACTGCATCCATGAATGGATGGGAGGATGAATTGAGGGATTGATGGATCAATGGGTGGATGAACCGTTGGAAGAGTTGGGCTGGTTCCGGGATTGAAATATGGTTCGGATGGTTGATGGACGCATGTTTCAATGGGAGTCTGGAAGGGTGGATGGATGGAAGGATATGGATGAGGTTTTGGGATGTCTAGTGAGAGGAGTGAGCAGTGAGAAGGTTTGATGGTTTAATGGAGGAAGGGAATCAAGGTCCGATTCGGGGAGAAATTTGCATGGAAAGGGATTTGATGGAAATATGGAGGGATGGATTTTTGTAGGTGGAATGGAGAGATGGATGGATGGAACATTGGATGGATGGACTGATGGATGGGATGGACATGTGAATGCTTATGCCCTGCCTTCTGCTCTGTCCGTTGTAGCTCCAGCTGAGCCAGAGGAAGAACCACCACCCCAGCCAATCCTGGGCGAGCTCACAGTCTCCCACGTCACCACTGAGTCCATCCAGCTGGAGTGGAGCGTCCCCGAGGGCACCTTTGACTCCTTCACGGTGCAGTACAAGGATGGCCAAGGGCAGCCCCAGGTGGTGCCAGTGGACGGTGGTTCCCGCAAGGTGACGGTGCCTGGGCTGTCACCGTCCCGCCGCTACAAGTTCAACCTGTACGGGGTGTGGGGTCGGAAACGTGTGGGCCCTGTCTCCACCGACGCTGTCACAGGTGAGGACATCTGTGGGTCTCATCTACGACCCCATTGGAACTGGGTTTGATGTGGGGCAGGAGCTCGTGCCAGGTCTGTCCTGGGGGTGTTTGGCCTCCTGGGCAATGGGAACATCTCTTGGGTGCTGTCTGGGTGTGAGGGGTGGGAACAGGCAAGGGTGGAGGGGTGGCAGGACAGATGGGTGGATGGGTGGTTGGATGGTTGGATGGATGGATGGATGGATGGAGAACTGATTACATGAAGGATGGGGGAGTGTTGGGTGGATGAATGTTTGGTATCTTGCTGGATGATGGCTGGTTGGATGTTCATGTCCTGCCTTGTGCTCTCTCCGTTGCAGCCCCAGCTCCAGAAGAAGAGAAGCCTCCGTCCCAGCCCCACCTGGGCGAGCTCACGGCCTCCCACGTTACCTCTGACTCCATCCAACTGGAGTGGAGCGTCCCCAAGGGCACCTTTGACTCCTTCACTGTGCAGTACAGGGATGCCCAGGGCCAGCCTGAATCCCTGCTCGTGGATGGAGGGTCCCACACGGTGACGGTCACTGGGCTGTCGCCGTCCCACCGCTACAATTTCTACCTGTACGGGGTGTTGGGGCAGAAATATCTGGGTCCCATCTCCCTTGACACCACCACAGGTGAGGGCGTGTGCTGGATCCATCCATGTCCCCTTTGGGTGCTGGGTTTGGGGTGTAGCTGGAGCCTGGCCAGGGCCCGTGCTGGTGCCTTGGGCCTGATGGGAACTGAGAACATGGCGGGGTGGATGGAGGGATGGGAGTGGATGAGGTTGGAGGGATGGAGGGATGGGTTGGTGGGGGAATGTTGGTTGGATGAATAGAAGGATGGAGAGAGGGAGGGAGAGGATGGATGGATGGAGAGAGGGAGGGAGGGAAAGAAGGTTGGATAGATTGATGGACTAATGGATGGAAGTTGGGTGGATGGATGGATGGAGGGTTGGGAGCAGGCAAGATTGGAGGGATGGAGGAATAGGTTGATGGAAGAATGTTTGTTGGATGGATAGAAGGGTGAATGGGGGGATAGATGGATGGAAGGTGGGATGGATGGAAGGTTGTGTAGGTGGAGGGATGGGAGCCTGTAAGGTTGAAGGTATTGGACGATATTGATGGATGGATGGTTTATTGGATGGATGGACACGGATGGATGGAGAGAAGGATGGATGGAGGGAGGGATGGTTGGATGGACACACAGTTCGATGGAGGGATGAAGGGAAGTTTGGATGGTGGCATTGATGGTTGGAGGGGTGGACACACGGATGGATGGACACAGGGTTGGATGGAGGGAGGGATGGATAGTCAGAGGAGGGATGTTTAGATGGGCACACAGTTGGATGGAGGGAGGGTGGGATGGTGGCGTGGATAGATGGATGGATGGATGGGTGGATGGATGGACGGGCAGACACATGGTTGGATGATGGATGGATGGAGGGATGATGGTATGGGTGAATGGATGGATGGGTGGGGGGGTGGGTGGGTGGAGCGATGGATGGATCAATAAATGTGCATGGAGCATGGAGGGATGCTTAGAGGAATGTTTGGTTGGTTTTCGGATGGACTGATGGGCGGGTTGATGTTCATGTCCTGCATTGTGTCCTCTCCATTGCAGCCCCAGCTCCACCAAAGGAGGAACCACCATCCCAGCCAATCCTGGGCGAGCTCACGGCCTCCCACGTCACCCCCGAGTCCGTCGAGCTGGAGTGGAGCGTCCCTGAGGGCACCTTTGACTCCTTCACGGTGCAGTACAAGGATGGCCAAGGGCAGCCCCAGGTGGTGCCCGTGGACGGTGGTTCCCACAGGGTGACGGTGCCTGGGCTGTCACCGTTCCGCCGCTACAAGTTCAACCTGTACGGGGTGTGGGGTCGGAAACGTGTGGGCCCTGTCTCCACCGATGCTGTCACAGGTGAGGACGTCTGTGGGTCCCATCTACGACCCCATTGGAACTGGGTTTGATGTAGGGCAGGAGCTCGTGCCAGGTCTGTCCTGGGGGTGTTTGGCCTCTTGGGCAATGGGAACATCTCTTGGGTGCTGTCTGGGTGTGAGGGATGGGAACAGGCAAGGGTGGAGGGGTGGCAGGACAGATGGGTGGTTGGATGGAGAACTGATTACGTGAAGGATGGGGGAGTGTTAGGTGGATGAATGTTTGGTATCTTGCTGGATGGTGGCTGGCTGGATGTTCATGTCCTGCCTTGTGCTCTCTCCGTTGCAGCCCCAGCTCCAGAAGAAGAGAAGCCTCCATCCCAGCCCCACCTGGGCGAGCTCATGGCCTCCCACGTTACCTCTGACTCCATCCAACTGGAGTGGAGCGTCCCCGAGGGCACCTTTGACTCCTTCACGGTGCAGTACAGGGATGCCCAAGGCCAGCCCGAGTCCCTGCTCGTGGATGGAGGGTCCCGCACAGTGACGGTCACTGGGCTGTCACCATCCCACCGCTACAATTTCTACCTGTATGGGGTGTTGGGACAGAAACGTGTGGGTCCCATCTCCCTTGACACCATCACAGGTGAGGGCGTGTGCTGGATCCATCCATGTCCCCTTTGGGTGCTGGGTTTGGGGTGTGGCTGGTGCCTGGCTGGGGCCCGTGCTGGTCCCTTGGGCCTGATGGGAACTGAGAACATGGCGGGGTGGATGGAGGGGTGGGTGAGGTTGGAGGGATGGAGGGATGGGTTGGTGGAGGAATGTTGGTTGGATGAATGGAAGGATGGATGGGAGGGATGGATAGAAGGTTGGATGGATGGAAGGTGGGATGGAGGGAAGATTGGATGGAGGGATGGAGTGGTAGAAGGTTGGAGGGAGGGATAGATGGACAGACACACAGTTGGAGGGATGGAGATAGGGTGAGATGGTGGCATGGAGGGATGGATGGATGGGCAGATACATGGATGGAGGCATAGATGGGTGGAGGGGTGGTGAAGTGGATGGAAGGTTGTGTGGATGGAAGGTTGGGTGGATGGATGGAGGTATGGAGGGATGCATGGATAGAAGGTTGGATGGATGGGTAGATGGAGGGATAGAGGGATGGGAGCATGCAAGGTTGAAGGGATTGGGGGATATTGATGGTTGGATGGTTTATTGGTTGGATGGATGGACACATGGATGGATGGATGGATGAAGGGACACATGGTTGGATGGAGGGAGGGATGGTTGTACGGCCACACACTTGCACGGAGGGATGGGGGGGACAGTGAGATGGTGGCATGGATGGATGGGCAGACACATGGTTGGGTAGAGGGATGGATGGGTTGAGGGATAAATGGATGGATAAAGGTACATGGTAGATGGGTGGATGGGTGGGTGGGTGGGTGGGCGGGCTGGTGTTCATGTCCTGCATTGTGGCCTCTCCATTGCAGCCCCAACTCCACCAAAGGAGAAGCCACCATCCCAGCCCCGCCTGGGCGAGCTCTCGGCCCCTCATGTCACCCCTGACTCCGTCCAGCTGGAGTGGAGCGTCCCCGAGGGCACCTTTGACTCCTTCACGGTGCAGTACAAGGATGGCCAAGGGCAGCCCCAGGTGGTGCCTGTGGACGGTGGTTCCCGCAGGGTGACGGTGCCTGGGCTGTCACCGTCCCACCGCTACAAGTTCAACCTGTACGGGATGTGGGGTCGGAAACGTGTGGGCCCCATCTCCACTGACGCTGTCACAGGTGAGGGCATCTGCAGGTCCCATCCATGTCCCCTTTTCGTGCTGGGTTTGGGGTGGTGGCAGGAGCTAGGGCAGGACCCGTCCTGGTCCCTTGGGTCTTGTGGGAACTGGAATATATCTTGGGTGCTAATAAGGGTGGGGATGATAGGATGGGTGCATGCAAGGTTGGAGGGTTGGGTGGGTAGGTGGATGGATGGATGGATGGATGGTTGGATGGATGGATGGTTGGATGGATGGATGGTTGGATGGATGGTTGGATGGATGGTTGGATGGATGGGTGGGTGGATGGATGGATGGATTGATGGATGGATGGATGGATTGATGGGTGGATGGATGGATGGATGGTTGGATGGCCGAATAGATGGGTGGATGATTGGATGGATGGATGGTTGGATGAGTGGATGGGTGGATGGATGGATGGATGGGTGGACCATTGGGTGGATGGATGGATGGATGGGTGGACCATTGGGTGGATGGTTGGTTGGATGGTTGGGTGGATGGCCGAACAGATGGTTGGATGATTGGATGGATGGTTGGATGGATGGACGGGTGAATGGATGGATGGGTGGATGGATGTTTTGTTGGTTAGTTGAGTGGGTGGATGGACTTGAAGGTTGGTGGGACAGATGGACGGACGATGGAGGGTTGGATGGATGGAAGGATGGCTGGGTGGTTGGGTAGAGTGATGTAGTTATAGGCAGAGGAACGTGTGGGTAGGTGGAAGGGCAGGTGGCTGGGTGGGCAGTGGCGGGAGGAGCTGCAGCGTGGATGGGTGAGGGGTGGGTGGGTGAAAAGGTGGACATAGACTGACTGGATGGTTGGTTGGATGAATGGAAGGTTGGATGGATGGATGGGTGGAAGGAAGGATGGATGGATGGCCAAACAGATGGTTGGATGATTGGATGGATGGTTGGTTGGACGGGTGGATGGATGGATGGATGGGTGGATGGATGGTTGGACCATTGGGTGGATGGTTGGTTGGATGGGTGGATGGCTGAACAGATGGTTGGATGAATGGGTGGATGGTTGGTTGGACGGGTGGATGGATGGAGGGGTGATTTGATGAAGGATGGTTGGATGGATGATTAGATGGATGGACAGACGGATAGTTGGATGGTTGGACAGTTGGATGGTTGATGGTTGGATGGTTGGTGATTGATGGTTGGTTGGTTGGACAGTTGGAGAGTTGCTGGTTGGAAGGTTGATGTTTGGAGAGTTGAACGGTGATGTTTGAACGGTTGATGGTTGGTGAGTGGATGGTTGGATGGTTGCACAGTTGATGCTTGGACAGTTGATGGTTGAATGTTGGATGGTTGGATAGTTGATGGCTGGATAGTTGGATCGTTGGATGTTTGATAGTTGGATGGTTGATGGTTGAATGGTTGATGGTTGATGGTTGGATGGTGGATGGTTGATGGTTGAATGGTTGGATGGTTGAATAATTGATGGTTGGACGGTTGATGGTTGAATGGTTGGATGGTGGATGGTTGGATGGTTGGATGGTTGGATGGTTGGCCGGTGGATGGTTGATGGTTGGATGGTGGATGGTTGATGGTTGGATGGTGGATGGTGGATGGTTGGATGGTTGGATGGTTGGATGGTTGATGGTTGGATGGTTGATGGTTGGATGGTTGATGGTTGATGGATGGTGGATGGTTGGACGGTTGATGGTTGGACGGTTGATGGTTGGACGGTTGAAGGTTGATGGTTGAAGGTTGATGGTTGGATGGTGGATGGTTGGATGGTGGATGGTTGATGGTTGGATGGTTGATGGTTGGATGGTTGATGGTTGGATGTTTGGATGGTTGGATGGTGGATGGTTGGCCGGTGGATGGTTGGCCGGTGGATGGTTGATGGTCGGATGGTGGATGGTTGATGGTTGGTGGTTGATGGTTGATGGTTGGATGGTTGATGGTCGATGGTTGGACAGTTGATGGTTGGATGGTTGGACGGTTGGATGGTTGGACGGTTGGATGGTGGATGGTTGGATGGTGGATGGTGGATGGCTGGATGGTGGATGGCTGGATGGTGGATGGTTGGATGGTGGATGGTTGGATGGTTGATGGTTGGATGGTTGAATCGTTGATGTTTGAATGGTTGGACAGTTGGATGGTTGATGGTTGGATGGTGAATGGTTGGATGGTGGATGGTTGATGGTTGGATGGTGGATGGTTGATGGTTGGATGGTTGATGGTTGGATGGTTGATGAATGGATGGTTGGTTGGTGGATGGTTGATGGTTGGATGGTTGATGGTTGGATGGTTGATGGTTGATGGATGGTTGGTTGATGGATGGTTGGTTGATGGATGGTTGGACAGCGGCGGCAGCAGCAACAGCGGCAGCAGCGACTTGAGGTTAGTGCGGGGGCGAGGGCGACATCGGGCTTAACCGGGCAGTTTTCGTACTCTGGGCCCCTCCCAAGCCCCCGCGAGCAGCAGCCCCGAGCTGCTTCCCCCCCCACCCCAGACCCGGAGGTTTCCGGCAACGAATCAGGAGAGGAGGGGGCGCAGCCGGAGGCACCGCGGGCGATTTAAGCGATTTAAACGCACCACCCCCTGTGATCGGGTGATAAAGAGCCTCCTGGAGGACAGGGACTAGTCCCTGCCCAGAGGGTACAGGGAGAGTCAGCAGTGACTGGTTGTGTCCCAGGGCGGGAGAGGCTGCAGCCGTTTGCAGCTCGTTGGGGAGCGCTGACTCCCTCCCAGTGCACAAGGCGAGGAAGGTGCCAAGGAGCTGTGAACCAGGGGTGTCACCAGCAGGTATTTCCCAGCTCAGTGAAAGAACAATGGTATCTACCCGGCGGAAGAAGACCAAAATGGATGTGGGAACCCAGACAGAGCTCCCACGGAAGGAGGCGATGGTGCAGGTCGCAGGCTGCAGGGAATGCTACAGCGTCTCTGTGGTGACGGGGCTGTGTGCGCTGTGAGCAGGTAGATGATCTGCTCGGCTGAGGGGCACAGCTGCAAAGCCAGGTTGAAAGGCTTCAAGCCGAAGTAGAAAGGCTTAGGAGCATTCGGGAGGCTGAAATGGAGATAGACTGGTGGAGCCAGGCTCTGCCTTCCCTGCAACAAAAATGGGAGCACCTGCCGGAGAGCTCCCAGGATCGAGGGACCCCTGTACTCTGCCCCTCTCAGGTGGAAAACAATAACCTAGAGGAGAGGAGTGAGTGGAGGCAAGTCTATGGCCGTGGCAAAAGGCGAGTGCCCTCCTTGCCTACCTCGCCTCCACAGGTGCCTCTGAGAAATAGATATGAAGCCGTAGTGGAATACAGCCGGTCCAATGGGGATGTGGTGGAGAGGCAACCTATATCAGAGGTCCCACCACAGTCAGAAAAACCTGGCAGGCGTATAGCTACCTCCTCCACAAGGAAGAAAAGAAGAGTTTAGTGGTTGGAGACTCCTTCCTAAAGGGATCTGAGGGCCCAATATGCAGAGCTGACCCCCATCACAGGGAGGTCTGCAGCCTGCCTGGAGCCCGAATCAGGGATATCACCAGGCAACTCCCCAACCTGGTGAAGGCCACAGACTACTACCCCCTGCTGATCTTCCAGACAGGTGGGGAAGAAGCTGCATCCCGTAGTCTGAGGGGAATGGAGAAAGACTACAAGGCCCTAGGACGGTTGGTGAAAGAGTCTGGGGCACAAGTTGTTTTCTCCTCCCTCCTTCCATTTTCAGGTGATGACGTGGGATGGAATAGTAGGATTCTCTCTGTTAATGCCTGGCTACAAGACTGGTGCTACAGGCAGGGCTTTGGGTTCTTTGATAATGGCTGGTTTTATAAGACACCAGGCGTGACCGTAATACATGGGAAAGGTTTATGTCGTCGGGGCAAAAGGGTTCTGGGACAGGAATTAGCAGGGCTCATTCGGAGGCTTTAAACTAGATTCGAAGGGGGATGGGGTAGTAGCTGGGCTTGCACCACTGGGGCAACGCTCTAGTGTTGAGGTAGACCAGGAGGCCTCCCATCCCCCTGGGGTGAAATCGGTGTGCTTGGCTCGCTCCCTGAAATGCCTGTACACCAACGCGCGCAGCATGGGGAATAAACAGGAGGAGTTAGAAATCCGTGTTCGGTCGGGGGGCTGTGATCTAGTGGCAATTACAGAGACTTGGTGGGACGCCTCGCATGACTGGAATGTGGTCATGGATGGCTATGTCTTGTTCAGGAAAGACAGGCCACTGAGGAGAGGTGGTGGAGTTGCTCTTTATGTGAGTGAGCAGCTCGAATGTATTGAGTTCTGTCCAGGGGCGGATCAGGAGCGAGTTGAGAGTTTGTGGGTGCGAATGAAGGGGCAGGCTGGCAGGGGTGATACTGTTGTGGGTGTCTATTGCAGGCCACCGGATCAGGATGAGGAGGGTGATGAGGCCTTCTACAGGCAGCTGAGAGCAGCCTCGCAGTTACAGGGCCTGGTTGTCGTGGGGGATTTCAACTCCCCTGATATTTGCTGGGAGGCCTACTCAGCCAGCCATCCTCAGTCCAGGAGCTTCCTCCAGTGCATTGATGATAACTTTCTGATGCAAATGGTGGATGAGCCAACTAGGAGAGGAGCGCTGCTGGATCTTATCCTCACTAACAAGGAGGGTCTGGTTGAAGAGGTGAAGGTTGAGGGCAGCCTTGGTTGTAGTGACCATGAGATGGTAGAGTTCAGGATCTCATGTGGCAGGAACAGAATAGCTAGCAGAATCACAACCCTGGACTTCAGGAGGGCCAACTTTGGCCTTTTCAAGCAATTGCTAGGGGAAATCCCATGGGACAGGGTACTAGAAGGTAAGGGGGCCCAAGAGAGTTGGTTAGCATTCAAGGACTGCTTCTTCCGAGCTCAAGATCAGAGCATCCCAGCAGGTAGGAAGTCAAGGAAGGGTACCAGGAGACCTGCATGGTTAAACAGGGAACTGCTGGGCAAACTCAAGTGGAAGAAGAGGGTGTACAGATCATGGAAGGAGGGGCTGGCCACTTGGGAGGAATATAAGTCTGTTGTCAGAGGATGTAGGGAGGCAACTAGGAAAGCTAAGGCCTCCTTGGAATTAAACCTTGCAAGAGAGGTCAAGGACAACAGAAAGGGCTTCTTCAAATACATTGCAGGTAAAGCCAACACTAGAGGCAATGTAGGCCCACTGATGAATGAGGTGGGGGCCCTGGAGACAGAGGATAAAAAGAAGGCGGAGTTACTGAATGCCTTCTTTGCCTCTGTCTATACTGTTGGAGGCTGTCCTGAGGAGCCCCGGACCCCTGAGGCCCCAGAAGGAGTCAGGATAGAGGAGGAATCTGTCTTGGTAGATGAGGGCTGGGTCAGGGACCAATTAAGCAATCTGGACGTCCATAAATCCATGGGCCCTGATGGGATGCAACCGCGGGTGCTGAGGGAGCTGGTGGAAGTCATTGCTAGGCCACTCTCCATCATCTTTACTAAGTCGTGGGCAACGGGAGAGGTGCCTGAGGACTGGAGGAAAGTGAATGTCACTCCAGTCTTCAAAAAGGGCAAGAAGGAGGACCCGGGTAACTATAGACCGGTCAGCCTCACCTCCATCCCCAGAAAGGTGATGGAGCAACTTGTTCTTGATGCTGTCTCTAGGCATATCAAGGATAGGGGGATCATTAGGGGCACTCAGCATGGCTTCACCAAGGGAAAGTCATGCTTAACCAACTTGATAGCCTTTTATGAGGATGTTACCCGGTGGATAGATGATGGTAAAGCTGTGGATGTGTCTATCTCGATTTCAGTAAAGCGTTTGACACGGTCTCCCACAGCATCCTCGCAGCTAAACTGAGGAAGTGTGGTCTGGATGATCGGGTAGTGAGGTGGATTGTGAAGTGGCTGAAGGAAAGAAGGCAGAGAGTGGTGGGCAATGGGACAGAGTCCAGTTGGAGGTCTGTGTCTAGCGGAGTCCCTCAAGGGTCGGTACTGGGACCAGTGCTATTCAATATATTCATGAATGACTTGGATGAGGGAATAGAGTGCACTGTCAGCAAGTTGGCTGATGACACCAAACTGGGAGGAGTGGCTGACACAGCGGAAGGCTGCGCAGCCATTCAGAGAGACCTGGGCAGGCTGGAGAGTTGGGCGGGGAGAAACTTAATGAACTATAACAAGGGCAAGTGTCGAGTCCTGCATCTGGGCAAGAACAACCCCATGTACCAGTACAAGTTGGGGGCAGACCTGTTGGAGAGCAGCGTAGGGGAAAGGGACCTGGGGGTCCTAGTGGACAGCAGGATGGCCATGAGCCAGCAGTGTGCCCTTGTGGCCAAGAAGGCCAATGGCATCCTGGGGTGGATTAGAAGGGGTGTGGTTAGCAGGTCGAGAGAGGTTCTCCTCCCCCTCTGCTCTGCCCTGCTGAGGCCGCATCTGGAATATTGTGTCCAGTTCTGGGCCCCTCAGTTCAAGAAGGACAGGGAACTGCTAGAGAGAGTCCAGCGCAGAGCCACGAAGATGATGAAGGGGGTGGAACATCTCCCTTCTGAGGAGAGGCTGAGGGAGCTGGGTCTCTTTAGCTTAGAGGAGACTGAGGGGTGACCTCATTGATGTTTATAAATATGTAAAGGGCAAGTGTCATGAGGATGGAGCCAGGCTCTTCTCAGTGACATTCCTTGACAGGACAAGGGGCAATGGGTGCAAGCTGGAACACAGGAGGTTCCACTTAAATATGAGGAAAAACTTCTTTCCGGTGAGGGTGACCGAACCCTGGCACAGGCTGCCCAGAGAGGTGGTGGAGTCTCCTTCTCTGGAGACATTCAAAACCCGCCTGGACGCATTCCTGTGTGATATGGTCTAGGCAATCCTGCTCCGGCAGGGGATTGGACTAGATGATCTTTCGAGGTCCCTTCCAATCCCTAACATTCTGTGATTCTGTGATTCTGTGATGGTTGATGGTGGATGGTTGGATGGTTGGATGGTTGATGGTTGGCTGGTAGATGGTTGGCTGGTGGATAGTTGGATGATTGCATCGTGGATGATTGCATCGTGGATGGTTGGATGGTGGATGGTTGGATGGTTGATGGTTGGCTGCTGGATGGTTGGATGATTGCATGGTGGATGGTTGGCCGGTTGATGGTTGGATGGTGGATGGTTGGACGGTGGATGGTTGGATGGTTGGACGGTGGATGGTTGATGGTTGGATGGTTGATGGTTGGATGGTTGAACGATTGGATGGTTGAACGGTTGGATGGTTGATGGCTGGATGGTTGATGGTTGGATGATTGCATGGTGGATGGTTGGCCGGTTGATGGTTGGATGGTGGATGGTTGATGGTGGATGGTTGATGGTGGATGTTTGATGGTGGATGGTTGGATGGTTGATGGTTGGATGGTGGATATTTGGCCGGTTGATGGTTGGATGGTTGATGGTTGATGGTGGATGGTTGCTGGTGGATGGTTGGATGGTGGATGGTTGGATGGTGGATGGTTGATGGTTGAACGATTGGATGGTTGAACAATTGGATGGTTGATGGTTGATGGTTGGCTGGTGGATGGTTGATGGTTGGCTGGTGGATGGTTGATGGTTGGATGGTTGATGGTTGGCTGGTGGATGGTTGATGGTTGGATGGTTGATGGTTGGCTGGTGGATGGTTGGATGATTGCATGGTGGATGGTTGGCTGGTTGATGGTTGGATGGTGGATGGTTGGATGGTTGGACGGTGGATGGTTGATGGCTGGATGGTTGAACGATTGGATGGTTGAATGATTGGATGGTTGGATGGTTGATGGTTGGCTGGTGGATGGTTGGATGATTGCATGGTGGATGGTTGGCCGGTTGATGGTGGATGGTGGATGGTTGGATGGTGGATGGTTGGACGGTGGATGGTTGGACGGTGGATGGTTGATGGTGGATGGTTGGATGGTTGATGGTTGGATGGTTGGATGGTTGATGGTGGATGGTTTATGGTTGGATGGTGGATGGTCGGCTGGTTGATGGGTGGCTGGAGCGCTGGTGTGTTGGAGCCCTACCTGGGGTGTCCCGGTGGGGAGAGTCCCCTGGGGCTGTGGGTGGGCGGGTCCTTGGGGGGGGCGGGGTTTGGGTGGTGTCATTGGCCCCACCCCTCCCCTGCACAGGCGCCCCAGGGACCCTCTGGGTGGGGACCGTGTGGCCCCGCAGTGCCCGCCTGCACTGGGCGCCCCCCCGTGCCCCCCCGGAGGGCTACGACCTCGTCTACGGCCCCCCTGGAGGGGCCCAGCAGGTAACGACCCCCCCCCAGCACCCCAAAACCCCCAGAACCCCCCTGGGGACCCCAAAACCCCCTGGGGACCCCAATACCCCCTGGGACCCCATAACACCTCTAGGGCACCCCATAACCTCCCTGGGGACCCCAATACCCCCTGGGGACCCCAAAACCCCCTGGGGACCCCAATACCCCCTGGGACCCCATAACACCTCTAGGGCACCCCATAACCCCCCTGGGGACCCCAATACCCCCTGGGGACCCCAAAACCCTCCTGGGGACCCCAATATTCCTTGTGGGACCCCACTAGCAACACAGGGACCCCATTAATGCCCTGGGGACCCCAATAACCCCTCAGGGACCCCAACACCCCCCATACACCCCAATATCCCTTGTGGGATCCCCAATACTCCCTTAGGGCACCCCAAGACACCCTTTGGGCCCCAATGCCTCCTTGGGACACCCCAGTAAGACCCCTGGGGACCCCAATAGCACCCAGGGGACCCCAATACCCCCCTGTCCCCCCCCTTCCCCCCCAGATGCTGCGGGTGCCCCCCGAGGCCACGTCCCAGGAGCTGTGGGGGCTGGAGCCAGCGGGGCACTACGGGGTGCAGCTGTGGGGCCGGGGGGGGGACACCCCCCCCACCCCACTCCAGGTCACCTTTGACACCCGTGAGCCTGGGTGGGGGTGCTGGGTCCCTGGCGGGGGGGGAGCACCCAGATGCCTGGGTTATGGGTGGGGGGGTCCTGGGTCCCTGGGGGGGTGGTCCTGGGTCTTTGGGTGGGGGGGATCTGGGTTCTTGGGTGGGGGGCACCCAGACGCCTGGGTTACGGTTGGGTGGAGGTCCTGGGTGGGGGGGGGTGGGGGGGGTCCTGGGTGTTTGGGTGGGGGGGATCTGGGTTCTTTGGTGGGGGGCACCCAGACGCCTGGGTCCATGGGTATGGGGGGGTTCCTGGGTGACTGGGTGGGAGGGTGCTGGGTCTTTGGGTGGGGGGCACCCAGACACCAGGGTGCCCTGAGTATGGGGGGTCTTGGGTCTTTGGGTGGGGGGCCCTGGGTCCCCATCCCCCCATGTGCCCCCCCCCCAGCACCCCTCCTCCACCCGCACCCCCGGGACTGCGCCGAGGAGCAGCTGAACGGGCCGGGGCCTTCACGCGAGACCATCGTCTTCCTCGGGGGTGACCCTGCGAGACCCCTGAGGGTCTTCTGCGACATGGAGACCGATGGGGGCGGCTGGCTGGTGGGGGTCACTGGGAGGCACTGGGGGGACACTGGGAGGGCACTGGGAGGGGCTGGGGGGCGTCTATAGGGGGATTTGGGGGGGATTGGGGGAAATGGGGGGATTGGGGGATCTTAAGGGCAATGGGAGGGCTGGGGGGGACTGGGAGGACATTGGAGGGGAGCTGGGAGGGCACTGGGGGAGCACTGGGAGGCACTGGGGGGAACTGGGAGGCACTGGGAGGGGATGGGAGGCTTTTATAGGGGCATATTGGGGGTGTTTATGGGGGAAATGGGGGTTTGGGGGGCATTGGGGGGGGGTTGAGGGCACTGGGAGGACTGGGAGAGCACTGGAAAGGCACTGGGCGGGGAACTGGGGGGTACTGGGGGGAACTGGAGGGAATTGGGGGACACTGGGAGGGACTAGGGTGCTTCTACAGGGGGATTTGAGGGGGTTTATGGGGGAAAATGGAGGTTTTGGGGGGCATTGGGGGGGTCTTGAGGGCAACGGGAGGACTGGGGACACTGGGAGGGCACTGGAGGGGAACTCGGAGGGCACTGGAGGGAATCTGGGAGGCACTGGGGGGGAACTGAGGGGCACTGGGAGGCACTGGGATGCACTGGGGGATACTGGGAGGGTCTGAGGAGCTTCTATAGGGGGATTTGAGGGGGTTTATGGGGGGAAATGGGATTGGGGGGCATTGGGGGGGTCTAGAGGGCACTGGGAGGACTGGGGGACACTGGGATGCACTGGGAGGGGTCTGGGGGGACACTGGGCGTCCTGGGGGGGTCAGTGGGCGTTGGGGGGTGCTGGGGTCCTCCCTGACCCCCCCGACCCCCCCCACCCAAAGGTGTTCCAGCGGCGCCAGGACGGGGGCACCGATTTCTGGCGGGGGTGGGACGCGTACGCCCACGGCTTCGGGAACGTCACTGGGGAGTTCTGGCTGGGTGAGGGGGGGGCACCCAGGGGTCTGGGGGGGTCCCAGGGTTTTGGGGGCACCCAGGGGTCTGGGGGGCACCCAGGGGTTTGGGGGGAGACCCAGAGTTTGGGGGGCACCCAAGGGTGCTTGGGGGTGCCCCAGGGCTATGGGTGGTCCTGGAGGGGGGTGCCAGGGTCTGGGGGTGCCCCGGGGCTCCGGGTGGTCCCGGGGGGGGGTCCCAGGGTCTGGGGGTGCCCCAGGGCTCCGGGGGGTCCCGGGGGGGGGGGGTCCCAGGGTCCGGGGGTGCCCCAGGGCTCCGGGGGGTCCCGGGGGGGGTCCCAGGGTCTGGGCGTGCCCCAGGGCTCCGGGTGGTCCCGGGGGGGATCCCAGGGTCTGGGCGTGCCCCAGGGCTCCGGGTGGTCCCGGGGGGGGTCCCAGGGTCTGTGCGTGCCCCAGGGCTCCGGGGGGTCCCGGGGGGGGTCCCAGGGTCTGGGTGTGCCCCAGGGCTCTGGGTGGTCCTGGGGGGGGATCCCAGGGTCTGGGGGTGCCCCAGGGCTCCGGGGGGTCCTGGGGGGGGTCCCAGGGTGTGGGGTGCCCCACGGGCCATGTCGGGGCGCAGGGAACGAGGCGCTGCACGCACTCACGGCGGGGCCCCCCACGGAGCTGCGTGTGGACCTGCGCACCCCCCGCGACGCCGCCTTCGCCCGCTATCGTGACTTCGCTGTCGCCGGCCCCCACGAGCACTATCGCCTCCACCTCGGCGCCTACAGCGGCACCGCCGGTACCGGGGGGGGGGCCTGGGGGTCCCTTGGCCCGTGAATGGGGTCCCTGGGGGGTCCTGGGGGTCCCTTGGCCCGTGAATGGGGTCCCGGGGGGGTCCCTGGGGGGGGTGACCTTGGGGGGGGGTCTGGGTGCTCTGGACCATGGTGGGGTCCCCGGGGGGAGGGGGGGTGTCTGGGTGGGGTCCGTGGGTGGGGTCCCTGGAGTGTCCCGGGGTGGGGTGTCCCTGGGGGGGTCTGGGGGTCTCCAGTCCATTGAGGGGGGGGTCCCAGGGAGGTCCCTCCAGCGGGACCCTAGAGGTGTCCCTGGGGGGGTCCCTGGGTGGGGGGTCCCCGGGGGTGTCCCTGGGGAGGGGTCCTGGGTGGTGGGTCCCTGGGGGGGTCCTTAATTGGGGTGTCCCTGTTGGGGAGGGTCCCTGGGGGGGTCCCTTGGGGGGGTTCCTGGGAGGGGTCCCTGGGTGGGGGGGTCCCTGGGGGGGGTCCCTGGGGGGGGTCCCTAATTGGGGTGTCCCTGGGTGGAGGTTCCCTGTGTGGGGGGTCCCTGGGTGGGGGGGGGTCCCTCGGGGGGTGTCCCTGGGGGGGGGTCCCTGGGGGGGGGAGTCCCGGGGGAGGTCCCTGGGGGGTGCCCCTCACGTGGGTCCCCCCCCCCCCAGGGGACGCCCTCTCGTACCACGCGGGCAGCCCCTTCTCCACACGGGACCGCGACCCCCGTGCCCGCCCCCGCCCCCGGCCCTGCGCCGTGGCCTACGCGGGGGCCTGGTGGTACCACAACTGCCACTACGCCAACCTCAACGGGCGCTACGGCACCACGCGGCACCACCAGGCACCTATAGCGGGGGGGTGTATAGGGGACCGGGGGGGGGACCTATGGGGGACCTATAGGGGGCTGATAGGGGACCGGAGGGGGGGCTGGGAGGGGGTTAATGGGGGATACAGGGGTGGTAATGGGGGCTTTAGGGGACCATACTGGGGTCTACAGGGGGCAAAATGGGCCCTATAGGGGGTTAATGGGGGATATAGGGACCAGGGACCTATAGGGGACTGATAGGGCACCTATGTGGGACCCGGGAGGGGGGCTGGAGGGGGCTGGGGGGGGTTAATGGCGGATACAGGGGGTTAATGGGGGCTTTAGGGGACCATACTGGGGTCTATGGGGGGGCTAATGGGGTCTATATGGGCCTATGGGAATCTATAGGGGGTCTGTGGGGGTCTTTAGGGGCCTATGGGGGTCTGTGGGGACTGATGGGGATCTATAGGGTCCTAAGGGAATCTATAGGGGCCTATAGGGATCTATGGGGGTCTATAGGGTATCTATAGGGCCCTATGGGGGTTCATAGGGGTGTATGGGAATCTATAGGTGTCTATAGGGGCCTATGGGAATCTATAGGGGTCTGTGGGCTCTATAGGGGCTTATGGGGGGTCTGTAATGGTCTATGGGGGTCTATAGGGCCTATGGGAATCTATAGGCATCTATAGGGTATCTATAGGGTCCTATAGGGGTCTGTGGGTGTCTCTAGGGGCCTATGGGGGTCCATAGGGGTGTATGGGAATCTATAGGGGCCTATGGGGGTCCATAGGGGTGTATGGGAATCTATAGGGGCCTATGGGAATCTATAGGGGTCTGTGGGGCTCTATAGGGGCTTATGGGGGTCTATAGTGGTCTATGGGGGTCTATAGGGCCCTATGGGTGTCTGTAGGGGCATATGGGAATCTATAGGGGTCTATAGGGGCCTATGGGGATCTATGTGAGTCTGTAGGGACCTATGGGAATCTGTGGGTGTCTATAGGGGCCTATGGGGGTCCATAGGGTTGTATGGGAATCTATAGGGGTCTGTGGGGCTCTATAGGGACCTATGGGGGTCTATAGTGGTCTATGGGGGTCTATAGGGCCTATGGGAATCTATAGGCATCTATAGGGGCCTATAGGGGTCTGTGGGGGTCTATAGGGGCGTATGGGAATCTATAGGGGTCTATAGCGGCCTATGAGGGTCTGTAGGGTTCTATGGGGGTCTGTAGGGGCCTATGGGAATCTATGGGCGTCTATAGGGGTCTATGGGAATCTATAGGACTCTATAGGGGCTTATGGGGGTCTATAGGGTCTCTATAGGGTCTCTATAGGGCCTGACCCCCCCCCGTCTCCCCCCCTCAGGGCATCAACTGGTTCCCCTGGAAAGGCTTCGAGTTCTCCATCCCCTTCACCGAGATGAAGCTGCGGCCGCAGCGCGACTGAGGGGGGCTCTATAGCAGGGGGGGGGCCCTATAGCAGGGGGAACCCTATGGGGGGGGCCCTATAGCGGGGGGGGCCCAGGAAGGAGCTGGGACTCGGGGGGGTGAGGGGGGGTCCTGGGTGAAGCTTTATTGGGGGTTGGGGAATAAAGGCGGCTGAACCGTGTGGTGAGTGTGTGGGGGCACCCATGGGTGGGGGGGGGAGATGGGGGGAGGGGAGGCCAGGCAGGCGGGGGGGGGCACCCAGAGGTGCGGGCAGGGGGCAGGCAGCACCCATGGGTGGGGGTCACACGGGGTTAGGCAGCACCCACGGGTGGGGGGTCACACGGGGGGGCACACGGGGGTCAGGGAAGGGTCAGGCAGCACCCACGGGTGAGGGTCACGCGGGGGTCAGGCAGGGATCAGGCAACACCCATGGATGCAGGCAGGGGGTCACACGGAGGTCAGGCAGCACCCATGGGTGGAGGGTCACATGGGGGTCAGGCAGTGTGCAGGCAGCACCCATGGGTGGGGGTCACACAGGGGTCACGCAGGGGTCAGGCAGCACCCACGTGTGGGGGTCACACGGGGTCAGGCAGGGGTCAGGTAGGGGTCAGGCAGCACCCATGGGTGGGGGTCACGTGGGGGTCAGGCAGTGTGCAGGCAGCACCCATAAGTGGGGGTCACACGGGGTCAGGCAGTGTGCAGGCAGCACCCACGTGTGGGGGTCACACAGGGGTCAGGCAGGGGTCAGGCAGCACCCACGGGTGGGGGTCACACGGGGGTCAGGCAACACCCAGGGGTGGGGGGGGGGGGGGTCACACGGGGGTCAGGCAGGGGTCAGGCAGCACCCACGTGTGGGGGTCACGCGGGGTCAGGCAGGGGTCAGGTAGGGGTCAGGCAGCACCCATAGGTGGGGGTCACACGGGGTCAGGCAGGGGGTCAGGCAGCACCCATGGGTGGGGGTCACGCGGGGTCAGGCAGGGGGTCAGACAGGGGTCAGGGCGGGGTCACGCGGGGGCCGCACGGGGATGGCCCGCAGCCGGTAGGGGGCGCAGCGCAGGGGTCACGCAGGGGTCAGGGCGGGGTCACGCGGGGGCTGCACGGGGATGGCCCGCAGCCGGTAGGGGGCGCAGCGCAGCACGGTGCCCGCGCGCCCCGCCCCCAGCGCCGGCAGCCGCCCCGCGCGCGCCGGCACCAGCCGGAAGTCGCGCACGAGCCGCCCCAGCAGCGCCGCGAGCTCGGCGCGCGCCAGCCCCGCCCCCACGCACGAGCGCGCCCCGCACCCGAACGGCAGCAGCGCCCGCCAGGGGGCGCCCGGCGCCAGGAACCGCTCTGGGGGGGGGGGAAGGGGTCAGGGGGCACCCAGGGGTCTGGGGGGGCACCCAGGGGTCTAGGGGGCACCCAGGGGTCCGGGGGGCACCCAGGGGTGTCAGAGGGGGGCACACAGGGGTCTGGGGGGGGACCCGCTGGGGATCCACCCCAAGGGGTTGAGGGGACCCAGGGGTGTCAGAGGGGGGTCCCTGGTGTCCACAGGGCACCCAAGGTGTGTCAGAGGGGACTCAGGGGTCCAGGGGGGCACCCACCCCCACAGGGGTCGGAGGGGGCACCCAGGGGTGTTGGGGGGACCTAGGGGTCTGGGGGGGGGTCCCAGGGGTCGGGGGCACCCAGGGGTGTCAGTGGGGAACCAGGTGACAGGGGGTCCCACCCCGGGGGGGTTCAGGTGTCCCACCCCGGGTGCAGGGTCCCACCCAGGGGTCAGGGTCCCACCCCGGGGTCAGGGGTCCCACCCAGGGGTCGGGGTCCCACCCCAGGTGACAGGGGGGTCCCCCCCCAGGGGGTTCAGGGGTCCCACCCCGGGGTCAGGGTCCCCCCCCGGGTGCGGGCCCCCCCGTACCGGGCAGGAACTCCTCGGGGTGCTCCCAGATCTCGGGGTCCTGCTGGGCCGCCAGGAGGTTGGGGACCAGGATGGAATCGGCCGGTACTGGGACACCCGCGATACTGGGAGGGGACAGGGGGTAACTGGGATCGGCTAGGGCCTACTGGGGCTCTATTGGGATCTACTGGGACCATACTGGGACCTGCTGGGCTCCACTGGGGCCTACTAGGGGTTTATTGGGGTCTACTGGGGCATACTGGGACCATACTGGGATCTACTAGGGCCTACTGGTGGTCTCTTGGGGTCTACTGGGCTGTACTGGGGGGTTATTGGGGTCTACTGGAGCCATACTGGGACCATGCTGGGATCTGCTGGAGCCTACTGGTGGTCTCTTGGGGTCTACTGGGGCCCTACTGGGGCCCTGCTGGGACCTGCTGGGGCCTACTAGGGGTTTATTGGGGTCTACTGGGTCCTACTGGGGGGCTAGTGGGGGTCTACTGGGGCCATACTGGGACCTGCTGGGGCCTACTGGGGGGTTAGTGGGGTCTACTGGGGCCATACTGGGACCATACTGGGATCTGCTGGGGCCTACTGGGGGTCTATTGGGATCTACTGGGGCCATACTGGGACCTGCTGGGCTCTACTGGGGGGTTAGTGGGGTCTACTGGAGCCATACTAGGACCATACTGGGACCTGCTGGGGCCTACTGGGGGTTTATTGGGGTCTCCTGGGGCCATACTGGGACCATACTGGGACCTGCTGGGGCTCTACTGGGGCCTACTAGGGGTTTATTGGGGTCTACTGGGGCCTACTGGGGGCTAGGGGGGTCTACTGCGGCATACTGAGGGGTTAGTGGGGTCTACTGGGGCCATACTGGGACCATACTGGGACCTGCTTGGGTCTACTGGGGGTCTACTGGGGCCATACTGGGACCATACTGGGGACTGCTGCGCTCTACAGGGGCCTACTGGGGGTTTATTGGGGTCTACTGGGGCCTACTGGAGGGCTAGTGGGGTCTACTGGGGCATACTGGGACCATACTGGGATCTACTAGGGCCTACTGGTGGTCTGTTGGGATCTACTGGGGCCATACTGGGGGTTTATTGGGGTCTACTGGGGGTCTATTAGGGGTTTATTGGTGTCTACTGGGGCCTACTGGGGGGCTAGTGGGGTCTACTGGGGCCATACTGGAACCATACTGGGATCTGCTGTGGCCTACTATTGGGGTCTACTGGGGCCATACTGGGACCATACTGGGATCTGCTGGGGCCTACTTGGGGTCTATTGGGGTCTACTGGGGCCATACTGGGACCATACTGGGATCTGCTGGGGCCTACTGGGGGTCTATTGGGGTCTACTGGGGCCATACTGGGGTCTGCTGGGGCCTGCTGGTGGTCTGTTGGGGTCTACTGGGGCCATACTGGGACCATACTGGGATCTGCTGGGGCCTACTGGGGGTCTATTGGGGTCTACTGGGGCCATACTGGGATCTGCTGGGGCCTACTGGGTGTCTATTGGGGTCTACTGGGGCCATACTGGGACCATACTGGGGTCTGCTGGGGCCTGCTGGGGGTCTATTGGGGTCTACTGGGGCCATATTGGGGTCTGCTGGGGCCTGCTGGGGGTCTATTGGGGTCTACTGGGGCCATACTGGGACCATACTGGGACCTGCTGGACTCTACTGGGGCCTACTGAGGCCATACTGGGGCCATACTTGGACATGCTGGGCTCTACTGGGGCCTACTGGTGTTCTACTGGGGTCTACTGGGGCCATACTGGAACCTACTGGGGGCTACTGGGGGGGCTAGTGGTGTCTACTGGGGCCATACTGGGCTATACTGGCAATACTGGGGTCTGTTGGAGTCTGCTGGGCCTTACTGGGGATGCCCAATGTCCCTACTGGTCTATAGTGGTTCATACTGGTCCATACTGGTCTATACTGGTTCATACTGGTCCATAATGGTCTATACTGGTCCATACTGGTCTAAACTGGTGCAAAACCGTGCTACACATTGGTGCACAGAGCTGCAACCTGATGTCCAGTGGTTCCTACTGATCTATACTGGTCCATACTGGTATATACTGGTCTATAGTGGTTTGTGCTGGTCCATACCAGTCCATAGTGTTCTATACTGGTCCATACTGGTCTAAACTGGTGCAAAACACTGCTACACATTGGTGCACAGAGCTGCAACCTGATGCCCAGTGGTTCCTACTGATCTATAGGGGTCCATACTGGTATATACTGGTCCATACTGGTCTATAGTGGTTTGTGCTGGTCCATACTGGTCCCTAGTGTTCTATACTGATTCATACTGGTCCATACTGGTCTAAACTGGTGCAAAACACTGCTACACATTGGTGCACAGAGCTGCAACCTGATGTCCAGTGGTTCCTACTGATCTATACTGGTCCATACTGGTATATACTGGTCCATACTGGTCTGTAGTGGTTCGTGCTGGTCCATACTGGTCCCTAGTGTTCTATACTGGTTCATACTGGTGAAAAACACTGCTACACATCAGTGCACAGAGCTACAACCTGATTTCCAGTGGTTCCTACTGATCTATACTGGCCCGTACTGGTCCGTAGTGGTCCGTACTGGTCCGTGCTGGCCGTACCTGGTGTGGCGCAGGGCGCAGTGGGGCAGCGCCAGGGGCGCGGGGGGCCGCAGGCGCAGGGTCTCGGTGACGGTGGCGTGGAGCAGGGGCAGGCGCGCGGCGTCCCCCAGCTCGGGGGTCCCCGTGGGCCCCAGCTCCCGCCACAGCTCTGCCCGCAGCCGCTCCTGCAGCTGGGACACGGGGACACACGTGTGACACACGCGTGACGTGTGCCGCCTCCGCGAGGGTGACACGCGTGTCACGGGGCGTCGTTGGGGGGGGGGTCCCAATCGCAGGGGGACATAAAGGGGAGCGAGGGGACGTGGGGACACGGATGTGACACGGCAGTGACACGCGTGTGGCAGCTCGGGGCGGGGTGGGGGGATGGTGATGGACACGGGGAGGGGACACGGGGGACATGTAGGACACGGGTGGGGACATGTGTGGGGCCTTGGGGACACATGTGGGGACACGTGGGGACATGGCCACGTCGGTGGCACACGTGTGGCACCTCATGGTGGTGCAGGGGGAGGGTGACAGCCATGGGGAGGGGACACGGGAACATGTAGGACACGGGTGGGGATATGGGACCCCCTGGGGACACCTGTGGGGTCTCGGGGACATGTGTGGGGACATGGACATGTGGTGACACGCATGTGGCATCTTGGGGTGGTGCAAGGGGATGGTGACAGCCATGGGGAGGGGACACGGGGGAGCACAGAGGACACGGGTGGGGACACGGGACCCCATGGGGACACGTGTGGGGCCTTGGGGACACACATGTGGGACACTGACACGTCGGTGACACACGTGTGGCACCTCATGGTGGTGCAGGGGAAGGCGTTGGCCATGGGCAGGGGGACATGTAGGACACGTGTGGGGACATGGACATGGTGGTGACACGTGTGGCACCTCGGGGCGGTGCAGGGGGATGGTGACAGCCATGGGGAGGGGGACACGGGGGACATGTCGGACACGGGTGGGGACACGGGACATCCTGGGGACACACGTGGGGATCTGGGGACACGTGTGGGGCCTCGGGGACACGCGTGGGGACACGGACACGCAGGGGACACGCGTGTGGCACCTCGGGGCGGTGCAGCAGGAAGGCCACCGCCCAGGCCAGCGCGGCCGCCGTGGTCTCGGTGCCCCCGATGAACAGGTCAACCAAGGTCATGTGCAGGCGGGGGGGGCTCAGGGGACCCCCCGGCACCCCGGGGTCCCGCCCCTGCAGCGCCCCCAGCACCGTGTCCGCGGGGGGGCACGGGCCCTCCTGGGGGGGGGGGACACGGGTCACCCCCCGCCAGCACCCATGGGTGCCCCCTGAGACCCCCCCCCAATACCCACAGATGCCCCCCCTGACCCCTGGGTGCCCCCTGAGACCCCGGGGTGCCCCCCCCAGACCCCCCCATCACCCCGGGGTGCCCCCCGACACCCCTGAGTGCCCCTACCAGACCCTTGAGTGCCCCCCCCTCCGGGTCCCCCCGACACCCCTGGGTGCCCCTACCAGACCCTTGAGTGCCCCCCCCTCCAGGTCCCCCCGACACTCCTGGGTGTCCTCCCCAGACCTCTGGGTCCCCCCTGACACCCATGGGTGCCCCCCAACACCCCTGGTTGCCCCCCCCAGACCCATGGGTGCCCCCCATCACCCCTGTGTCCACTACCCTGACACCCCTGGGTGCCCCCCCGGGTCGATGGATTCCCCCCCAGAACCCTGGGTGCCCCCCAACACCCCTGGGTGTCCCCCCCCAGACCCCTGGGTACCCCACCCATCGGTCCCCCCCGACACCCCTGGGTGCCCCGCCCCCCCCCCCGGGCGCCCCCCCCCCCCATGGGTGCCTCCCCCCACCTCGTGCCGCCGGATCAGCTCCTGCACAAAGGCGTCGCGACGCTCCACGAGCCGCAGGAGCTTCCGCAGCGACGGGTTGGGCAGCGCCTGCGACGTATGGACCCCATAGGGGACCCCCGACCCCCCTGAGCCCCCCCAGACCCCTACAGACCCCCCAGACCCCTATAGACCCCCCCTGCCCCATAGATACCCTATAACCCCCTCAGCCCCATAGAAACCCTATAGATGCTCCTCCACCCACCCTGGACCATATGGATCCCATGGGGGACCCCCTGACCCCCCTGAGCCCCCCCAGACCCCTGCAGACCCCCCAGACCCCTATAGACCCCCCAGACCCCTACAGACCCCCCCAGCCCCATAGATACCCTATAACCCCCCTCAGCCCCATAGAAACCCTATAGCCACCCCCACACACACCCTGGACCATATGGATCCCATAGGGGACCCCCGACCCCCCTGAGCCCCCCAGCTCCCTATAGACCTCCCAGACCCCCATAGACCCCCCCCTGCCCCATAGATACCCTATAACCCCCCTCAGCCCCATAGAAACCCTATAGCCACCCCCACACACACCCTGGACCGTATGGATCCCATAGGGGACCCCCGACACCCCCTGAGCCCCCCAGCTCCCTATAGACCCCCCAGACCCCTACAGATCCCCCAGACCCCTACAGACCCCCACAGACCCCCCAGACCCCTACAGACCCCCCAGACCCCTATAGACCCCCCCCTGCCCCATAGATACCCTATAATTCCCCTCAGCCCCATAGAAACCCTACAGCTGCCCCCCCCTGGGCCATATAGACCCCCTCCCCAGCCCTATAGGCTCCCCCACCCCCTATAGATCACCCCAGCCCCCCCAAACCCCCACACCTGCCCCTCGCAGACCCCCCACCCCATATAGACCCTATAACACCCCCCCAGCCCCATATAGCCCCTATTAACACCCCCCCCAGCCCCATATAGACCCCATAGGGGCCATATAGCCCCTCTCCAGCCCCATATAGACCCCTCCCAGCCCCATATACCCCCACCCCGGGCTATACAGCCCCATATACCCCCACCCCAGGCCATACAGCCCCATATACCCCCCCCGGGCCATACAGCCCCATAGGGCCCGGCTCACCCGCAGCGGGGGCAGCAGGTCCAGCACCCGCACCCCCGCCCTGCCCCACACCTCCAGCAGCTCCACGATGCAGCGCGAGAAGGCCCGAACCTCCGCCTCGGGGGGCAGCTGGAGGGGGGGACCCCGAGAGCTGGGACCCCTTGGGGGCACCCCAACCCCCTGGGACCCCCCCCAGCACCCTTGGGTGCCCCCAAACCTTTGGGACCCCCCCCAAACCCTAGGACCTCCCCAAACCCCTGGGTCCCCCCCCAACCTCTGGGTGCCCCCCCCAACCCCTGGGACCCCCCAACCCCTGGGTGACCCCCCAAACCCTGGGACCCCCCAAACCTCTGGGTGCCCCCCCCAACTCCTGGGACTCCCCCAACCCCCTGGGTGCCCCCCCGACCCCTGGGTGCCCCCCAAACCGTGTCCCCGAAGAGGAGGCGCCCGATGGTGCTGCACGTGTGGAAGGAGAAAACCTCAAAGGGGTCCAGGGGGGCCCCCCCGTAGGAACGCAGCTCCTGGGGGGTCAGAGAAGGGGTTTGGGGGGTCCTGGGGGGGGGATGTGGGGCTCTAGGGGGGTTTTGGGGTGTCCTGGGGGGGGATGTGGGTCTCTAAGGGGGTTTTGGGGTCCCCAAAGTGGTTTTGGGGTGTCCTGGGGGGGGGATGTGGGGCTCTAAGGGGGTTTTGGGGTCTCATAGGGGGGTGTGTGGGGCTCTAAGGGGGTTTTGGGGTGTCCTGGGGGGGGATGTGGGGCTCTAAGGGGGTCTTGGGGTCCCTAAGGGGGTTTTGGGGTGTCCCAGGGAAGTATTGGGGTCCCTAAGTGGGTATTGGAGGACCCTGAGGGTTTTTTTGGGGTCCCTAAGGGGGTTTTGGGGGGCCCTGAGGGGGGGTTAGGGGGTCCCAGGGGAGTTTTGGGGTTCCCAGGGAGGTGTTAGGGTGCCCTAAGGGGGTTTGGGGAGGCCTTAGGGGGGGTTTTGGGGTGTTCCAGGGGCATATGGGGTGATTTCGGGGTGCAAGGGGGGGTGTTGGGGTGCGGGGGGGGCTTTTGGGGTTCAGGGGTTGATTTTGGGGGGGCAGGGGGGGTTGGGGTCCGGGAGAGGGTGGGGGGTTTGGGGTGCAGGGGCAGGTTTTGGGGTGCAGATGGGTTTTGGGGTGCTGGGGGGGTGTTGGGGTGCAGGAGGGTGATTTGGGGGTTCAGGGGGTGATTTAGGGGTACAGGGGTGTTTGGGTGCCGGGGGGGTGTTTGGGGTGCAGGGGGGTGTTTAGGGGTGCAAGGCGGGGGGTTTGGGGCCAGAGGGGGCTGGGGGGTTTTGGGGAGCAGGGGGTGATTTGGGGATACGGGGGGGGTGTTGGGGGTGCACGGGGGTGTTTGGGTGCCGAGGGAGGGTCTGGGGGTGCGGGGGGGGGGGTTGGGGGTTCAGGGGGGGTTGGGGCTGCAGGGGGGGGGTTGGGGTCCGGGGGGGGTGGGGAGGTGTTTGGGGGTACGGGGGTGTTTGGGTGCCGGGGGGGTCTGGGTGCCGGGGGGGGTGTTTGGGGTCCATGGGGGGGGGTCTGGGTGCTCACCGCGCACAGCTCCCCCGCCTGCCGCCGCAGCACCCCCCGCAGCCGCCCCCCCCCCGCCCGGGCCAGCGCCCCCCGCGCCGCCCCCCGCTGCCGCCGCCAGCCCGGGGAGGCCCCGCCCAGCGCCAGGGCCCCGCCCCCCGGGGCCACGAGCTCCGCTGGGGGGGGCAGAGGTGGGGGGGACACGGTCAGGGGCGAGACCCCCCCATAGCCCCCCCCACCCCATAATCCCCTCCCCCACCCCACAGCCCCCCATATCCCCCTCCCCAGCCCCACAGCCCCCCCCACCATACCCCCCCCGCCCCATAACTCCCCCCATACCCCCCTCCCTCACCCCACAGCGCCCCCTACCCCATAGCCACCCTATAACCCCCCATACCCCTCCCCCACCCCATAGACCCCCCACACCATAATACCCTCCCCTGCCCCATAGACCCCCATAAACCCCCCGTCCCATAACCCCCCATACCCCCCCACCCCACAGCCCCCCCATTCCCCCCACCATATCCCCCCCAACCCCCCACCCCACAGCCCCCCCCTACCCCCACCCCCCATATCCCCCCCATACCCCCCCACCCCATAGCCCCCCCATACTCTCGCCCCCCCACAGCCCCCCCATACCCTCCCCCGCCCTATAGCCCCCCGTAACCCCCCCATACCCCTCCCAGCCCCCCCCCCCCCCCGTACTCAGGTAACTCGGGGGTCGCCCCCCCCACGCCCCCCAGTGCCGGGCCAGCGCCTCCCGGATCGGGCCCACGGAGTTGAGCACGAGCACGTCTGGTGGGGGAGGGGGAGAGATGGGGGGGGGCTGGGGGGGAACCCGAAACTGGGGGGAGGGCCAGAACTGGGGGGGGACCCCAAAAAGGGAGGGGGGGGTTGGGGAGGGGAGGGGGGGGGGTGTCAAGGTGGGGGAGGGTCAGTTTTGGGGTCCCCCGGGGAGGTTCGGGGGTGTCGGGGGAGGGGGGTTGGGGGGGTCCCCAAGGGCTGGGGGGAAAGGGGTCAGTTTTGGGGTCCCCCGGGGGGGTTGGGGGGGTTCAGGGTGGGGGTTGGGGTCAGTTATGGGGTCCCACCCCCCCGCACTCACCGCGCCCCCCCAGGCGCATGCGCAGGATCGGGCCGTGCCGGCGCGCGAGGCGGCTGAGGTGCAGCGCCCCCTGCGGGTGCAGCAGGTGCAGCGCGCCCCCCCGCAGGCCCCGCCCCCCGCCCCGCCCCCCCATCACCAGCACCACCAGCAGCACCAGCAGCACCAGCACCAGCGCGGCCGCCATCGCCCCCGGCGGGGGGAGCCCCGATGGGGAGCCCCTATATGGGGGGGACCCCAAAGCCACGCCCCCGAAGCCACGCCCCAAGCCCCTCCCATGATAAGCCCCGCCCCCGCCTCTATAAGGAAGGACCCCAAGCCCCGCCCCCAAACCCACGCCCCCACCTATAGAATGGCGCTATCGCTAAGCCCCGCCCCCTCTGGAAACCACGCCCCGACTTTTACAGTGGTGGAGCCTTAAGCCCCGCCCCTTCACAAGCCCCGCCCACTCAGGGCCCACCCTCCCAACAGTGGGATTACATAAGCCCCGCCCCTTCACAAGCCCCGCCCCCCAGCACCAGCACCCGGGGGGGGTTTAACAAACATTTATTGGGGTCCCCATGGGGGGGTGGTCCCTGGGGAGGTGGGGTCTCAAGGGGGGGGGTCCCAGGGGGTCCCCATTAGGGTGAGGGTCCCATGGGAGGGTCCCAGGGTGGGGGTTCCTGGGGGGGGTCATAGGGGGTGTCTCAGGGTGGGAGTCCCATGGGGGGGTCCCCATGAGGGTGGGGGTCCCGCGGGGGGGTCCCAGGGTGGGGGTCCCGCGGGGGGGGTCCCAGGGTGGGGGTCTCAAGGTGGAGTGTCCCGGGGGGAGTCCAGGTGGGGTCCCCATGAGGGTGGGGGGTCCCAGGGGGCTCTGGGGGAGGTTCGCATTAGGGTGGGGGTCTTGGGGGGGGTCCCCATGAGGGTGGGGGTTCCGGGGGGGGTCCTCATGAGGGTGGGGGTCTCAGGGTGGGGTTCCCATGAGGGTGGGGGTCCGTGGGGGGGTCCCAGGGTGGGGATCTCAGGGTGGGGGGGTCCGGGGAGGGTCCCCATGAGGGTGGGTGTCCAGGGGGGCTCTAGGGGGGTCCCCAGGGTGGGGGTCTCAAGGTGGGGTGTCCCAGGGGGCTCTGGGGGGGGGTTCCCATGAGGGTGTGGGTCCCAGTGGGGGTCCCCAGGGTGGGGGGGGAGTCCCCTTTAGGCGCCCCCCCCCTCGAGCCCCCGCAGGCGCCGCGCCAGCTGCAGGTCGCGGGGGTAGAGGGTGACGCGGCGGGCGTGCAGGGTGCACAGGTACGCGTCCTCCAGCAGCCGCACCGTGAACGCCTCGGCCGCCTGCGGGGGGGGACCCGGAACTCAGCACCCACCCCGGGGAGGGGGGAAAGGCAGGGACCCCCCCAAACCCACCCAGGGGGCTCCCAAAGGCACCCCCGGGGGGCAGGGGGCACCCAAACACCCCAAAGTAGCACCCCAAACCTCCCCCCCATAACCCCAGACACCCCCCCCAGCACCCATAGCCCCCCCAGCACCTATAGCTGTCTCCCAGCACCCACAGCTCCCCCCAGCACCCCCAGGCCCCCCCCAGCACCTATAGCCCCCCCCAGCACCTATAGCCCCCCCCTAGCACCCATAACCCCCCCCCAGCACCCATAACCTCCTCCAGCACCCACAGGCCCCCCCAGCACCCATTGGGTCCCCCAGCACCTATAGCCTCCCCCCAGCACCCACAGCCCCCCCCAGCACCCATAACCCCCCCCAGCACCCATTGGCCCCCCCAGCACCTATAGCCCCCCCCAGCACCCCGAGGCCCCTCCCAGCACCCATAGTCCCCCCCAGCACCCACAGCCCCCCCCAGCACCCACGGGCCCCCCCAGCACTCATAACACCCCCCTAGCACCCATAGCCCCACGCAGCACCCCCAGGCCCTCCTAGCACCCATGGGCCCCCCAGCACCCATAGCCCCCCCCCCCCGCACCCACCTCCTGCAGGGCCATCAAGGCCATGCTCTGCCACCGATAGTCCACCCCCCGCGTGAAGACGAGGCAGATCTCCCGCACCTGGGGACACGGGGACACCCGGGTGACACGAGGGGGACACGTGGGGGGGGCACCCTGGGGACACCACCCTGGGGACACCCCGGGCATGGGGACACCATGGGGACACCACCCTGAGAACACCTTGGGGATGGGGACATGGGGACACTGCCACCATGGGGACACCCTGGGCATAGGGACATGCTGGGTGTCACCCTGGGAACAATCTACCCCAGGGCAAGGGACACCCTGGGGATGGGGGCATCTTGGGGACACCAACCTGGAGACACCTTGGGGTTGGGGACACCTTGGGGACACCCGGGGGGGGCACCCTGGGGTTGGGGACACCACCCTGGGGACACCCTGGGGATGGGGACACCTTGGGGACACCACCCTGGGGACACCCTGGGGTTGGGGACACCACCCTGGGGACACCCTGGGGATGGGGACACCTTGGGGACACCACCCTGGGGACACCCTGGGGTTGGGGACACCACCCTGGGGACACCACCCTGGGGACATCATGGGGACACCCCAGGCACGGGACACCATGGGGACACCACCCTGGGGACATCATGGGCATGGGGACACCTTGGGGACACCTTGGGGACACCACCCTGGGGACACCCTGGGGATGGGGACACCTTGGGGACACCACCCTGGGGACACGTTGGGGATGGGGACATGGGGACACTGCCACCATGGGGACACCCTGGGCATGGGGACATGCTGGGTGTCACCCTGGGGACACCTTGGGGTTGGGGACACCTTGGGGACATCTCTCTGGGGACATCCTGGGGCTGGGGACACCACCCTGGGGACATCTTGGGGATGGATACACCTTGGGGACACCACCCTGGGGACACCTCGGGGTTGGGGACACCATGGGGGCACCTCTCTGGGGACACCCTGGGGATGGGGACACCTTGGGGACACCACCCTGGGGACACCTCGGGGTTGGGGACACCATGGGGGCACCTCTCTGGGGACACCCTGGGGATGGGGACACCTTGGGGACACCACCCTGGGGACACCCCGGGCATGGGGACACCACGGGGACACCACCCTGAGAACACCGTGGGGATGGGGACATGAGGACACTGCCACCATGGGGACACCCTGGGCATAGGGACATGCTGGGTGTCACCCTGGGGACAATCTACCCCAGGGCAAGGGACACCCTGGGCATGGGGACACCTTGGGGACACCACCCTGGGGACACCCTGGGGATGGGGACACCTTGGGGGCACCTCTCTGGGGACACCCTAGGGTTGGGGACACCACCCTGGGGACATCTTGGGCATGGGGACACGTTGGGGACACCTCTCTGGGGACACCTTGGGGTTGGGGACACCTTGGGGACACCACCCTGGGGACACCCTGGGGTTGGGGACACCACCCTGAGGACATCTTGGGCATGGGGACACCTTGGGGACACCACCCTGGGGACACCTTGGGGTTGGGGACACCTTGGGGTTAGGGACACCACCCTGGGGACATCATGGGGACACCCCGGGCATGGGACACCATGGGGACACCACCCTGGGGACACCTTGGGGATGGGGACATGGGGACACCACCCCGGGGACACCCTGGGGACCCCCAGGGACATGCCACCCCCCAGGCGAGGGCCACCCTGGCTGTGGGGACACGGGGGGACAGTGTCCCCGCTGGGGGAGGGGCGGAGGGGACACCCCGTCCCGGAGGGCCCCTATTGGGGGGGGAGACACAAGGACACAGAGGGGGGGGACAAGGCCATCGCGTCACCGTGGGGGAGGGGACAAGGACAGGGGGAGGGGACCTGCGTCATGGGGTGGGGGGACAAGGACGGGGGACAGGGCTGGGGGGCACTGGGGGGAAGCTTGGGGGGTCCTGGGGGTGTCAGGGGGGTTTGGGGTCCCCGGGGGTATTTTGGCGTCCCTGGGTGGATGATGGGGGGTCCCGGGGGTGTCTGGGGGGATCCCAGGGGGGTCCCAGGTGGTTGGGGGGGTCCAGGGGGAAGTTGGGGGGGCCCAGGGGTGGATTTTAGGGGTCTCAGGGGGATTTGGGGTGGCCCCAAGGGGGATTTGGGGGGTCTTGGGGGTCCCCGAGGGGGTTTGAGGGGTCCCGGGGGGGGGTTTTGGGGTTCCTGGGGGGGGTTTGGGATCCCCGGGGG
The DNA here is from genome assembly GCF_013368605.1 of Nyctibius grandis. NCBI lineage: Eukaryota > Metazoa > Chordata > Aves > Nyctibiiformes > Nyctibiidae > Nyctibius > Nyctibius grandis. The sequence goes on from NC_090667.1 coordinate 13,765,948, forward strand.
GGTTCTGGGATTCCTGGGGGGGTTTTGGGGTCCCCGGGGAGGGGACAGGGTCCCCGGGGGGTGTTTTGGGGTCCCCGGGGGTGTTTTGCGGTTCCTGTGGGGGGCTTGGGGTCCCTGGGTGGCAGTTTGGGGTCTCCGGGGGGGTTTTGGATCCCTGGGGGGTGTTTTGGGGTCCCCGGGGGGGGGTTTGGGGTCCCCAAGGGGGGTTTGGGGTCCTTGGCGGGTGTTTTGGGGTCCCGGGGGGGTTTTGGGGTCCCCGGGGGGGTTTGGGGTCACGCACCAGGCGGGCGAAGGGGGCGAGGCGCAGGAGCAGGCGGGTGCTGCTCTGGTAGCGGCGGATCTCCTGGAGGGCGCGACGGCCGGGGCGGGCACCTGGGGGGGACAGGGGGGGACATGGGGGGGACATGGGGACGGGGGGGACATGGAGGGGGTGGGGGGACATGGGGGGATGTGGGGGATATGGGGGGGACATGGGGACATCGGGGGACGTGGAGGATGTGGGGGATGGGGGGGGACATGGGGACATGGGGGATATGGGGACAGGGGGGATGTGGGGGGGACATGGGGGGACATGGGGACAGGGGGGACATGGGGGGGACATTGGGACATGGGGGGACATTGGGACACGGGGGGGACATGGGGGGGACGTGGGGGATATGGGGGACGTGGGGGGACATGGGGGACATGGGGGGAATCTATAGGGTCTGGGCAGGGGGCGGGGCCAGGCTCTGTAGGGCTCAGGGGGGTCTATAAGGGCCCGGGGGGGGTCTATAGGGTCCAAAGGAGGATTTATAGGGGCAGGGGGAGGGGGGGATCTATAGGGCCCGGGGGGGATCTATAGGTTCTAGGAGTGATCTATAGGGCCCAGGGGAAGGGGGAGGGGGGATCTATAGGGGCAGGGGGGGAGGTGGGATCCAGGGGGTCTGGGGGAATCTATAGGGGCTGGGGGGGGGCGAAGGGATGGATCTATAGGATCTAGGGCGATCGGGAGGGTCAAGGGGAGGGAGAAATCTATAGGGTCTGGGGGGGTGTCTATAGGAGGCAGAGGAGTAGGGACGGATCCATAGGGTGTAGAAGGGATCTATAGGGCCCAGTGGGGTCTATAGGACAGGGGATTTATGGCAGGGGGGATCTATAGGGCCTGGGGGAGAGAAGGGAGGGGTCTACAGGGTCTGAGGGGATCAATGGGGTCAGGGGGAGTGAGAAATCTATAGGGTCCAGGGAGGGTCTATAGGGCTGAGGGATCAGGGAAGGGTCTATAGGGCAGGGAGGGGGCAGAGAAGGTTCTATAGGTTCCAGGGTGAGTCTATAGGGGTTGGGGGGAGCAGAGAAGGGACTATAGGGCCCAGATGGGGTCTATAGGGTGTGGGGGGGGGGGCGGTCAGGGAAGGATCTGTGGGTTTCAGGGAGGATCTATAGGGGCCGGGGGGGAGGATCAGGGAAGGGTCTACAGGGTCCAGGGCGGGTCTATAGAGTCAAAGAGGGGGGATAGGGAAGAGTCTATAGGGTCCAGGGGAGTCTATAGAGTCAGGGGGGTCAGAGCAACGTCTATAGAGTCTGGTGGGGATCTATAGGGTCAGGGGTGGTCAGGGAAGGGTCTATAGGGTCTGGGGGGGGGTAGGGAGGGTCTTTAGGATCCAAGGGGGATCTATAGGGGTTGGGTGGGGTCAGGGGGGGTCTATAGGGTGAGGGGGGTCTTTAGGGGTTGGGTGGGGTCAGAGGGGGTCTATAGGGTCCATAAGGTGCGTGTCCCCCCCAACTCACGCCGAGGCCGCCGGGGCGGGGGGGCCGGAGGGGGCGAAGGGGGGCGGCGGCGCCGGGGGGCGGGGGGCTTGCGGCGGGGCATGGCGAGGCCCCGCCCACTCGGGGGTCGGGGTCGGGGTCAAAAGCCGAGCCGTCACGGGGGGGGCCTGGAGATGGGGGGGGGAGGGTGGGTCAGGGGGGCCCCAGGAGTCCGGGTGCCCCCCCCCACTCCCCCATGGGGTCATCCCCCCACCGTGACGTCACACCCCCGCACACGCCGTGACGTCACCCATGCGCCGTGACGTCACGCGCAGACCCCCCAACGCGCCACCGCCGCCGCCACTCGCATTCAAACCTCCCGCCGCCGCCGCCGAGCTCCACGTGACGTCACTGTTGCCCGCCGCAGCACTCTCCGACCAATCGGAGCTCGCTCCTGCCAATAGGAACCCGCCCCCTGGCCAATAGGGGCCGCCTCGGCCGCTCTGCGCAGCCGGAGGTCTCGTCTCGATGGTGCCGCGGAGGCCGCGGAGAAGGGAGGGGGAGGAGGGGGTGCCGAAGGGCTCATTAGGGTAACTTTGCATGACTCCTCCCCAGACCCGGGGCCTCACGGGAGATCCGGGAGTCCGGGCGCGGAGCTCAGCGTTTATTGGGGGGGCGGGGGACCAGGGCGCGGCCCCAGTTACTCCCACTAGAATGACAGAGGTTCCCTGTATGATCCCAGTCACTACCAGTAAATCCCAGTTGCCCCACTGGGGTGACAGTGGCTCAGAAACACCTCCAGTACGAGCGCTGAAGAGTCTGGAGAGGCCCGGTTACCTGCAGAGTGCTTTGAATCAGCACCACACTATAACAAGCCCTGCCAGCGTGCTCAGGGTCACTCTCAATATGACCCCAAATGCCTCCATCATGATCCTACTGTCTCCCAGTATATCCCAGTCGTGGCCACTATGGTGCCAGTTGCCCCACGCATGCTCCCACTGCTTCCCAGTATGATCCCAGTTGCATCAATTGTGAACACAGTCACTCCCAGTATGATCCCAGCTCCCACAAGCATGGTCCCAGTCACTCCCAGTATATCTCAGTTGCCCCAAGCATGGTCCCAGTCACTCCCAGTATGTTTCCACTTGCCACAAGAGTGGTCCCAGTCACTCCGAGTATGAGCCCAGTTGCAATCAGCGTGGTCCCAGTCACTCCCAGTATGACCCCAGATGCAACCAGCGTGGTCCCAGTCACTCCCACTCACTCCCAGTATGATCCCAGATGCCCCAAGTTTGGTTCCAGTCACTCCCAGTATGACACCAGTTGCCCCAAGTGTGGTTCCAGTCACTCCCAGTCACTCCCAGTATCATCCCAGATGCCCCAAGTGTGGTCCCAGTCACTCCCAGTATATTCCAGTTGCCCCGAGTGCGGTCCCAGTGACTCCTAGTATTATCCCAGTTGCCCCAAGCATGGTCCCAGTCACTCCCAGTATGATCCCAGTTGCCCCAACTGTGGTCCCAGTCACTCCCAGTATGATCCCAGTTGCCCGAAGTGTAGTCCCAGTCACTCCCACTATATCCCAGTTGACACAAGCATGGTCCCAGTTTCTCCCAGTATATCCCAGTTGTCTCAAGTGTGGTCCCAGTCGCTCCCAGTATATCCCAGTCTCCCCCAGTATGCTCCCAGTTGTTCCCAGTATGTTCCCAGTTGCTCCAGCATGCTCCCAGTGACTCCCACCATGGTCCCAGTTGCACCCAGCATGGTCCCAGTAACTCCCAGTAGGATCCCTGTTGCACCTAGCATGGTCCCAGTCCTTCCCAGTATGATCCCAGTTGCCCCATTTGTGGTCCCAGTCACTCCCATTGACTCCCAGTATGATCCGAGTAGGCCCAAGCATGGTCCCAGTCACACCCAGTATATCCCAGTTGCCCCGAGTGTGTTCCCAGTGACTCCCAGTATGATCCCAGTTGCACCAAGCATGGTCCCAGTCACGCCCAGTATGTTCCCGCTTGCCACAAGTGTGGTCCAAATCACTCCCAGTATGATCCCAGTTGCCCCAAGTGTGGTCCCAGTCACTCACAGTCACTCCCAGTATGATCCCAGATGCCCCAAGCAAGGCCACAGACACTCCCAGTATATACCAGTTGCCCCCAACATGGTCACAGTCACACCCAGTATGATTCCAGTTGCCCCAAGTGCGTTCCCAGTCACTCCCAGTATGTTCCCACTTGCCACAAGAGTGGTCCAGTCACTCCCAAAGATCCCAGTAGGCCCAAGCATGGTCCCAGTCACTCCCAGTATGATTCCAGTTGCCACAAGCGTGGTCCCAGTCACTCCGAGTATGAGCCCAGTTGTAATCAGCGTGGTCCCAGTCACTCCCAGTCACTCCCAGTATGATCCCAGATGCCCCAAGTGTGGTTCCAGTCACTCCCACTATGATTCCAGTTGCCCCAAGTGTGGTTCCAGTCAATCCCAGTCACTCCCAATATGACCCCAGTTGGCCCAAGCATGGTCCCAGTCACTCCCAGTATATCCCAGTTGCCCTGAGTGTCGTCCCAGTCACTCCCAGTATGATCCCAGTTGCCACACGCATGGTCCCAGTCACTCCCAGTATGAGCCCAGTTGCAATCAACGTGGTCCCAGTCACTCCCAGTATGATCCCAGATGCCCCAAGCATGGTCCCAGACACTCCCAGTATGATCCCAATAGGCCCAAGCATGGTCCCAGTCACTGCCAATATGATTCCATTAGGCCCAAGCATGGTCCCAGTCACACCCAGTATATCCCAGTTGCCCTGAGTGTCGTCCCAGTCACTCCCAGTATCATCCCAGTTGCCACACACATGGTCCCAGTCACTCCCAGTATGATCCCAGATGCCCCAAGCATGGTCCCAGACACTCCCAGTATGATCCCAGTAGGCCCAAGCATGGTCCCAGTCACTGCCAGTATGATTCCAGTAGGCCCAAGCATGGTCCCAATCACTCCCAGTATATCCAATTTGCCCCGAGTGTGGTCCCAGTGACTCCAAGTATGATCCCAGTTGTCCCAAGCATGGTCCCAGTCACTCCCAGTATGTTACCGCTTGCAACAAGTGTGGTCCCAGTCACTCCCAGTATGACCCCAGATGCCCCAAGTGTGGTCCCAGTCCCTCTCAGTCACTCCCAGTAAGATACCAGTTGCCCCAAGGATGGTCCCAGTCACTCCCAGTATGATCCCAGTTGCCCGAAGTGTGGTCCCAGTCACTCCCACTATATCCCAGTTGACTCAAGCATGGTCCCAGTTTCCCCCAGTATATCCCAGTTGTCTCAAGTGTGGTCCCAGTGGCTCCTAGTATGTCCCAGTTGCCCCAAGCAGGGTCCCAGTCACTCCCAGTATGATCCCTGTTGCACTCAGCATGGTCCCAGTCCCTCCCAGTATGAACCCAGATGCCCCAATTGTGGTCCCAGTCACTCCCAGTCACTCCCAGTATGATACCCAGATGCCCCAAGCATGGTCCCAGACACTCCCAGTATATCCCATTTGCCCTGAGTGTGGTCCCAGTGAGTCCCAGTATGATCCCAGTTGCCTCAAGCATGGTCCCAGTCACTCCGAGTATGAGCCCAGTTGCAATCGGCGTGGTCCCAGTCACTCCCAGTATGATCCCAGTTGCCCAAATTTGGTTCCAGTCACTCCCAGTATGATCCCAGTTGCCCCAAGTGTGGTCCCAGTCACTCCCACTATATCCTAGTTGCCTCCAACATGGTCCCAGTCCCTCCCAGTATGATCCCAGATGTTCCAAGCGTGGTCCCAGTCACTCCCAGTATGATCCCAGATGCCCCAAGGATGGTCCCAGACACTCCCAGTATATACCAGTTGTCCCGAGTGTGGTCCCAGTCACTCTCGGTATGATTCCAGTTGCCCCAAGCGTGGTCCCAGTCACTCCGAGTATGAGCCCAGTTGCAATCAGCGTGGTTCCAGTCACTCCCAGTATGATTGCAGGTGCCCCAATTGTGGTCCCAGTCACTCCCAGTATGATAGCCAGATGCCCCAAGCATGGTCCCAGTTTCCCCCAGTATATCCCACTTGTCTCAAGTGTGGTCCCAGTCGCTCCCAGTATGTCCCAGTCGACCCCAGTATGCTCCCAGTTGTTCCCAGTATGTTCCCTGTTGCCCCAGCATGCTCCCAGTGACTCCCAGCATGATCCCAGTTACCCCAAGTGTGGTCCCAGTCACTCCCAGTATATCCCAGTTGCCCCAAGCATGGTCCCAGTCACTCCCAGTATGATCCCTGTTGCACTCAGCATGGTCCCAGTCCCTCCCAGTATGAACCCAGTTGCCCCAATTGTGGTCCCAGTCACTCCCAGTCACTCCCAGTATGATACCCAGATGCCCCAAGCATGGTCCCAGACACTCCCATTATGATCCCAGTAGGCCCAAGCATGGTCCCAGTCACTCCCAGTATATCCCATTTGCCCCGAGTGTGGTCCCAGTGAGTCCCAGTATGATCCCAGTTGCCCCAAGCATGGTCCCAGTCGCCCCCAGTGTATCCCAGTTTCCCCACGTTTGGTCCCAGTCACTCCCAGTATATACCAGTTGCCCCCAGCGTGGTCCCAGTCACTCCCAGTATATCCCAGTTGCCTGAAGTGTGGGCCCATTGACTCCAAGTGTGTTCCCACTTGCTGCAAGTGTGGTCCCAGTCTCTCCCAGTATGTTCCGGTCGGCCCCTGCGTGGTCCCAGTTGCTCCCAGTATGTTCCGCGTTGCCCCAAGCATGGTCGCAGTCACTCCCAGTATGATCCCATTTGCACCTAGCATCGTCCCAGTCATTCGCAGTCAGTCCCAGTATATTCCAGTTGCCCCAAGTGTGTTCCCAGTCACTCCCAGTATACCCCAGTATTATCCAGCATGTTCCCAGTGACTCCCAGTATGATCTCAGTTACCCCAAGCATGGTCCCAGTCCCTCCCAGTATGTTCCCGCTGGCCACAAGTGTGGTCCCAGTCACTCCCAGTACGATTCCAGTTGCCCCAAGCGTGGTCCCAATTACTCCGAGTATGAGCCCAGTTGCAATCAGCGTGGTTCCAGTCACTCCCAGTATGATCCCAGTTGCCCCAAGTGTGGTCCCAGTCACTCCCAGTATATCCCAGTTTCCCCCAACATGGTCCCAGTCCCTCCCAGTATGATCCCAGATGTTCCAAGTGTGGTTCCAGACACTCCCAGTATGATCCCAGGTGCCCCAAGTGTGGTCCCAGTCACTCCCAGTCACTCCATGTATGACCCCAGTTGCCCCAAGTGTGGTCCCAGTCACTCCCAGTCACTCCATGTATGATCCCAGATGCCCCAAGGATGGTCCCAGACACTCCCAGTATATACCAGTTGTCCCGAGTGTGGTCCCAGTCACTCCCAGTATGATTCCAGTTGCCCCAAGCGTGGTCCCAGTCACTCCCAGCATGTTCCCACTTGCCACAAGAGTGGTCCCAGTCACTCCCAAAGATCCCATAGGCCCAAGAATGGTCCCAGTCACTCCCAGTATGATTCCAGTTGCCCCAAGCGTGGTCCCAGTCACTCCGAGTATGAGCCCAGTTGCAATCAGCGTTGTTCCAGTCACTCCCAGTATGATTCCAGTTGCCCCAATTGTGGTCCCAGTCACTCCCAGTCACTCCCAGTATGATAGCCAGATGCCCCAAGCATGGTCCCAGTTTCCCCCAGTATATCCCACTTGTCTCAAGTGTGGTCCCAGTCGCTCCAAGTATGTCCCAGTCGGCCCCAGTATGCTCCCAGTTGTTCCCAGTATGATCCCTGTTGCACCCAGCATGGTCCCAGTCACTCCCAGTATGATCCCAGTAGGCCCCAAGCATGGTCCCAGTTGTTCCTAGTATGTTCCCAGTTACCCCAGCATGCTCCCAGTGACTCCCAGTATGATCCCAGTTGTCCCAAGTGTGGTCCCAGTCACTCCCAGTATATCCCAGTTGCCCCCAGCATGGTACCAGTCACTCCCAGTATGATCCCTGTTGTACCCAGCATGGTCCCAGTCCCTCCCAGTATTATCCCAGTTGCCCCAAGTGCGTTCCCAGTCACTCCCAGTCACTCCCAGTATGATCCCAGTTGCCCCGAGTGTGGTGCCAGTCACTCCCAGCATGATCCCAGTTGCCACAAGCATGGTCCCAGTCACTCCCAGTATGTTACCGCTTGCCACAATTGTGGTCCCAGTCACTCCCAGTATGACCCCAGATGCCCCAAGTGTGGTCCCAGTCCCTCCCAGTCACTCCCAGTATGATCCCTGTTGCACTCAGCATGGTCCCAGTCCCTCCCAGTATGAACCCAGTTGCCCCAATTGTGGTCCCAGTCACTCCCAGTCACTCCCAGTATGATACCCAGATGCCCCAAGCATGGTCCCAGACACTCCCATTATGATCCCAGTAGGCCCAAGCATGGTCCCAGTCACTCCCAGTATATCCCATTTGCCCCGAGTGTGGTCCCAGTGAGTCCCAGTATGATCCCAGTTGCCCCAAGCATGGTCCCAGTCACTCCCAGTATATTCCCGCTGGCCACAAGTGTGGTCCTAGTCACTCCCAGTATGATCCCAGTTGCCCCAAGTGTGGTCCCAGTCACTCCCAGTATATCCCAGTTGCCCCCAGCATGGTCCCAGTCCCTCCCAGTATGATCCCTGTTGTACCCAGCATGGTCCCAGTCCCTCCCAGTATGATCCCAGTTGCCCCAATTGTGTTCCCAGTCACTCCCAGTCACTCCCAGTATGACCACAGTTGCCCCGAGTGTGGTGCCATTTACTCCCAGTATGTTACCGCTTGCCACAGTTGTGGTCCCAGTCACTCCCAGTATGACCCCAGATGCCCCAAGTGTGGTCCCAGTCCCTCCCAGTCACTCCCAGTATGATCCAAGTAGGCCCAAGCATGGTCCCAGTCACTCCCAGCATGATCCCAGTTGCCCCAAGTGTGGTCCCAATCACTCCCAGTATGTTCCCACTTGCCACAAGTCTGGTTCCAGTCACTCCCAGTATGATCCCAGTTGCCCCAAGTGTGGTCCTGGTCACTCCCAGTCACTCCCAGTATGATCCCACTTGCCCCTACTGTGGTCCCATCACTCCCAGTCACTCCCAGTATGATCCCAGATGCCCCAAGTGTGGTCCCAGTCACTCACAGTCACTCCATGTATGATCCCAGTTGCCCCAAGTGTGGTTCCAGTCACTCCCAGTATATACCAGTTGTCCCCAAGCATGGTCCCAGTCACTCCCAGTATATCCCAGTTCCCCCAAATGTGGTCCCAGTGATTCCCAGTATATCCCAGGTGCCCACAGCATGGTCCAAGTCACTCCTAGTATGATCCCTGTAGCCCGAAGCATGGTCCTAGTCACTCCCAGTATATCCCAGTTTTCCCGAGTGTCGTCCCAGTCACCCGCAGTATGACGCAGTTGCCACAAGTGTGGTGCCAGTCTCTCCCAGTATGAGCTCAGTAGCAACCAGCGCGCTCCCAGTCACTCCCAGTCACTCCCAGTATGATCCCAGATGCCCCAAGTGTGGTTCCAGTCACTCCCAGTATGATCCCAGTTGCCCCAAATGTGGTTCCAGTCACTCCCAGTATATCCTAGTTGCCCCCAACATGGTCCCAGTCCCTCCCAGTATGATCCCAGATGCCCCAAGTGTGGTCCCAGTCACACCTAGTATATCCCAGTTGCCTCAAATTTGGTCCCAGTCACTCTCGGTATGATCCCAGTTGCCCAAGCATGGTCCCAGTCACTCCCATTATATCCCAGTTGCCCCGTGTGTGGTCCCAGTCACTCCCAATATCATCCCTGTTGCACCCAGCATGGTCCCAGTCCCTCCCAGTATAATCCCAGTTGCCCCAATTGTGGTCCAAATCACTCCAAGTACATTCCAGTTGCCCCCAGCGTGGTCCCAGTCATTCGTAGTCACTCACAGTATGACCCCAGTTGGCCCAAGTGTGGTCCCAGTATATACCAGTATGATCCCAGATGCCCCAAGTGTGGTCCCAGTCACACCCAGTATATCCCAGTTGCCTCAAGAGTGGTCCCAGTCACTCCCAGTATATCCCAGTTGCCCTGAGTGTCGTCCCAGTCACTCCCAGTATCATCCCAGTTGCCACACGCATGGTCCCAGTCACTCCCAGTATGATCCCTGTTGCACCCAGCATAGTCCCAGTCACTCCCAGTATGATCCCAGATGCCCCAAGCATGGTCCCAGACAGTCCCAGTATGATCCCAGTAGGCCCAAGCATGGTCCCAGTTGTTCCTAGTATGTTCCCAGTTACCCCAGCATGCTCCCAGTGACTCCCAGTATGATCCCAGTTGACCCAAGTGTGGTCCCAGTCACTCCCAGTATATCCCAGTTGCCCCCAGCGTGGTCGCAGTCCCTCCCAGTATGATCCCAGATATTCCAAGCGTGGTCCCAGTCACTCCCAGTATGATCCCAGTTGCCTCAAGTGTGGTCCAAATCATTCCCAGTCACTCCCAGTATGACCCCAGTTGCCCCAAGTGTGGTCCCAGTCACTTCCACTCACTCCCAGTATGATCCCAGATGACCCAAGGATGGTCCCAGACACTCCCAGTATATACCAGTTGCCCCCAGCATGGTACCAGTCACTCCCAGTATGATCCTTGTTGTACCCAGCATGGTACCAGTCACTCCCAGTATGATCCTTGTTGTACCCAGCATGGTCCCAGTCCCTCCCAGTATGATCCCAGTTGCCCTAAGTGCGTTCCCAGTCACTCCCAGTCACTCCCAGTATGATCCCAGTTGCCCCGAGTGTGGTCCCTGTCACTCTCGGTATGATTCCAGTTGCCCCAAGCGTGGTCCCAGTCACTCCGAGTATGAGCCCAGTTGCAATCAGCGTGGTTCCAGTCACTCCCAGTATGATTCCAGTTGCCCCAATTGTGGTCCCAGTCACTCCCAGTCACTCCCAGTATGATAGCCAGATGCCCCAAGCATGGTCCCAGTTTCCCCCAGTATATCCCACTTGTCTCAAGTGTGGTCCCAGTCGCTCCAAGTATGTCCCAGTCGGCCCCAGTATGCTCCCAGTTGTTCCCAGTATGATCCCTGTTGCACCCAGCATGGTCCCAGTCACTCCCAGTATGATCCCAGTAGGCCCCAAGCATGGTCCCAGTTGTTCCTAGTATGTTCCCAGTTACCCCAGCATGCTCCCAGTGACTCCCAGTATGATCCCAGTTGTCCCAAGTGTGGTCCCAGTCACTCCCAGTATATCCCAGTTGCCCCCAGCATGGTACCAGTCACTCCCAGTATGATCCCTGTTGTACCCAGCATGGTCCCAGTCCCTCCCAGTATTATCCTAGTTGCCCCAAGTGCGTTCCCAGTCACTCCCAGTCATTCCCAGTATGATCCCAGTTGCCCCGAGTGTGGTGCCAGTCACTCCCAGCATGATCCCAGTTGCCACAAGCATGGTCCCAGTCACTCCCAGTATGTTACCGCTTGCCACAATTGTGGTCCCAGTCACTCCCAGTATGACCCCAGATGCCCCAAGTGTGGTCCCAGTCCCTCCCAGTCACTCCCAGTATGATCCCTGTTGCACTCAGCATGGTCCCAGTCCCTCCCAGTATGAACCCAGTTGCCCCAATTGTGGTCCCAGTCACTCCCAGTCACTCCCAGTATGATACCCAGATGCCCCAAGCATGGTCCCAGACACTCCCATTATGATCCCAGTAGGCCCAAGCATGGTCCCAGTCACTCCCAGTATATCCCATTTGCCCCGAGTGTGGTCCCAGTGAGTCCCAGTATGATCCCAGTTGCCCCAAGCATGGTCCCAGTCACTCCCAGTATATTCCCGCTGGCCACAAGTGTGGTCCTAGTCACTCCCAGTATGATCCCAGTTGCCCCAAGTGTGGTCCCAGTCACTCCCAGTATATCCCAGTTGCCCCCAGCATGGTCCCAGTCCCTCCCAGTATGATCCCTGTTGTACCCAGCATGGTCCCAGTCCCTCCCAGTATGATCCCAGTTGCCCCAATTGTGTTCCCAGTCACTCCCAGTCACTCCCAGTATGACCACAGTTGCCCCGAGTGTGGTGCCATTTACTCCCAGTATGTTACCGCTTGCCACAGTTGTGGTCCCAGTCACTCCCAGTATGACCCCAGATGCCCCAAGTGTGGTCCCAGTCCCTCCCAGTCACTCCCAGTATGATCCAAGTAGGCCCAAGCATGGTCCCAGTCACTCCCACTATGTCCCAGTTGACCCAAGCATGGTCCCAGTCACTCCCAGTATGATCCAAGTAGGCCCAAGCATGGTCCCAGTCACTCCCAGTATGATCCCAGTTGCCCCAAGTGTGGTCCCAATCACTCCCAGTATGTTCCCACTTGCCACAAGTCATGTTCCAGTCACTCCCAGTATGATCCCACTTGCCCCTACTGTGGTCCCATCACTCCCAGTCACTCCCAGTATGATCCCAGATGCCCCAAGTGTGGTCCCAGTCACTCACAGTCACTCCAGATATGATCCCTGTTGCCCCCAGTGTGGTTCCAGTCACTCCCAGTATATCCCAGTTGTCCCCAGAATGGTCCCAGTCACTCCCAGTATGATCCCTGTTGCCCCAAGCATGGTCCCAGTCACTCCCTGTATCTTCCCTCTTGCCACAAGAGTGGTCCCAGTCACTCTCAATGATCCCAGTACCCCCAAGCATGGTCCCTGTCACTCCCAATATATCCCAGTTCCCCCTAATGTGGTCCCAGTGACTCCCAGTATATCCCAGGTGCCCCCAGCATGGTCCAAGTCACTCCCAGTATGATCCCTGTAGCCCGAAGCATGGTCCTAGTCACTCCCAGTATATCCCAGTTTACCCGAGTGTCGTCCCAGTCACCCCCAGTATGATTCAGTTGCCACAAGTGTGGTGCCAGTCACACGTAGTATATCCCAGTTGCCTCAAGTTTGGTCCCAGTCACTGTCGGTATGATCCCAGTTGCCCAAGCATGGTCCCAGTCACTCCCATTATATCCCAGTTGCCCCGTGTGTGGTCCCAGTCACTCCCAATATCATCCCTGTTGCACCCAGCATGGTCCCAGTCCCTCCCAGTATGATCCCAGTTGCCCCAATTGTGGTCCAAATCACTCCTAGTATATTCCAGTTGCCCCCAGCATGGTCCCAGTCATTCCTAGTCACTCACAGTATATCCCAGTATGATCTAGTGTGGTCCCAGTGATTCCCAGTATGATCCCAGATGCCCCCAACATGGTCCCAGTTCCTCTCAGTACGATCCCAGCAGCCCCCAGCATTTTCGCAGTCGCCCCCAGTATATCCCAGTTGCCCCAAATGTGGTCCCAGTGACTCCCAGTATATCCCAGGTGCCCCCAGCATGGTCCTAGTCACTCCCAGTATGTTCCCAGTTGCATCAAGTGTGGTCCCAGTCATTCCCAGTATGATCCCTGTTGCCCCCAGTGTGGTCCCAGTCACTCCCAGTATATACCAGTTGCCCCCAGCGTGTTCCCAGTCACTCCCAGTATATCCCAGTTGCCTGAAGTGTGGGCCCATTGACTCCCAGTGTGTTCCCACTTGCCGCAAGTGTGGTCCCAGTCACTCCCAGTATGTTCCGGTCGGCCCCTGCGTGGTCCCAGTTGCTCCCAGTATGTTCCGCGTTGCCCCAAGCATGGTCGCAGTCACTCCCAGTATTATCCCATTTGCACCTAGCGTGGTCCCAGTCATTCCCAGTCACTCCCAGTATATTCCAGTTGCCCCAAGTGTGTTCCCAGTCACTCCCAGTATACCCCAGTATTATCCAGCATGTTCCCAGTGTCTCTCAGTATATCCCAGTTGCCCCCAGCATGGTCCCAGTCACTCACAATATATCTCAGTTGCCCCCATCATGGTCCCAATCTCTCCCAGTATGATCCCCGTCGCCCTAAATTTGATCCCAGTGACTCCCAGTATGATCACAGGTTGCCTCAAATGTGGTCCCAATCACTCCCAGTATGATCCCAGTTGCCCCCAGCATGGTCCCAGTCCCTCTCAGTATGATCCCAATTGCCCCCAGCATATCTCAGTCACTGCCAGTATATCCCCCCTTGCTCCAAGTGTGGTTCCAGTCACTCCCAGTATATCCCAGTCGCACCCAGCGTGGTCCCAGTCACATCCAGTATTTCCCAGTTGTCCCAAATGTGGTCCCAGTCACTCCCACCATGTTCCCAGCTGCCCCAAGTCTGGTTCCAGTCACTCCAAGTATGATCCCTTTTGCCCCAAGTGTGGTTCCAGTCACTCCCAGGTCCCTCCCATTATGATCCCAGTTGCTGCAAGTGTGGTCCCAGTCACTCCCATTATATCCCAGTTGCACCCAGCATGGTCCCAGTGACTCCCAGTATGATCCCTTTTGCCCCAAGCATGGTCTCAGTCACTCCCAGTATGTCCCAGTCACTCCCAGTCCCTCCCATTATGATCCCAGTTGCTGTAAGTGTGGTCCCAGTCACTCCCAGTATCATCCCAGTTGCACCCAGCATGGTCCCAGTGACTCCCAGTATGATCCCTTTTGCCCCAAGCATGGTCTCAGTCACTCCCAGTATGTCCCAGTCGGCCCCAGGGTAGTCCCAGTTTTCCCCAGCATGGTCCCAGTCACTCCCAGCATGATCCCTTTTGCCCCAAGTGTGTTCCCAGTCACTACCAGTCACTCCCAGTTTGATCCCAGTTGCCCCCAGTGTGGACCCAGTCACTCCCAGTATATCCCAGTTGCCCCCAGCGTGGTCCCAGTCACTCCCAGTATGATCCCAGTAACTAGGAGCATGCTTGGGCTGCCCTCTGGGACCTTCGCACCCCCCCTCTCCCTCCCCCATGCTCCTCGGCACCGGGTGCCCCCTGGGACCTTGTCCTGAGCCTCCCCTGCGTGGGAACCCCAGAGGTTCTCCAGACCCTTCACCACGCCCATTGCCCTTCTCTGGACTCGCACCAGCACGTCAAGGTCTTTCTTGTTGTGAGGGGCCCAAAACTGCACCCAGGATTCGAGGTGCCATCTCCACCCACCCACCCACCCACCCATCCATCCCTCCATCCCTCCACATATCCTCCATGTCTGTCCTTCATCCAACCTCCAGCTGTCCTCTGTCCATTCTCTATCCATCCTCCATCCCTTCTCTATCTGTCCATCCTCCATTCATCCCCAATCTGTCCATCCTGCTCTGTCCATTCTCCATCCATCCATCCATCCATCTTCCATCCATCCTTCATCCATCCTCCATTCATCCAGCCTCTTTTCATCATCCATCCACACATTCTCCATCCATCATCCATCATCCATCCATCCTCCACCCAACCATCATCTGTCCTCCATCCACCCTTCACCCTTCATCCATCCATCCATCCATCCATCATCCATCCATCCATCCATTATCCATCCATCCTCCTTCCACTCATCTTCCACCCATCCATAACCCATCATCCATCCATCCTCCCTCCACCCACCATTGATCCATCCTCCATCATCCATCAATCTTAGAATCACGGAACCGTTTTGGTTGGGAAGGACCTTTAAGACCATCGAGTCCAACCGTTAACCCAGCACTGCCAAGGCCACCCCTAACCCATTTCCCTCAGCACCACATCTACACGGCTTTTAAATCCCTCCAGGGATGGGGACTCCACCACTGCCCTGGGCAGCTCCTCACAGGACTTGTTCTCCAGACCCTTCTCCTCGGGCTCCAGACCCTTCACCAGAAGGTCGTTCTCTGGACAACAGAAGGTTACATGGAGACCTTCTAGTACCTTCCAGTACCTGAAGGGCCTACAGGGACTTTTTCCAAGGGCATGGAGTGACAGGATGAGGGGGGACAGTTTTAAACCGAAAGAGGGGAGACTGAGATGAGATATGAGGAAGGAAGTTCTTGACTGTGAGGGTGGTGGGACACTGGCCCAGGTTGTCCAGAGAAGCTGTGGCTGCCCTCTCCCTGGCAGTGTTCAAGGTCAGGTTGGATGGGGCTTGGAGCAACCTGGTCTGGTGGAAGGTGTCCCTGCCTGTGGGGATGGAGAGATGGATGTCTGAGAGATGGATGGAGACATGGATGGAGATACAGATGGAGAGATGGATGGAGGGATGGATGGAGAGATGGATGGAGATATAGATGGAGAGATGGATGGAGGGATGGAGAAATGGATGGATGGAGAGATGGATGGAGAGATGGATGGAGAGATGGATGGAGATATAGATGGAGAGATGGATGGAGGGATGGAGAAATGGATGAATGGAGAGATGGATGGAGAGATGGATGGAGATATAGATGGAGAGATGGATGGAGGGATGGAGAAATGGATGGATGGAGAGATGGATGGAGTCATGGACGGAGAGATGGATGGAGAGATGGTTGGGGGAAGGGATGGAGGGATGGATGGTAGGATGGATGGAGGGGTGGATGGAGAGATGGAGGCATCATGCGAAGGGTAGATGGGGGGAGGGTTGGAGAGAGGGATGGAGAGTTGGGTGGAGGAGGGGGGACAGACGGATGGATGGAGATGTGGGTGGTATGATGAAGAGATGGATGGATGGAGAGATGGAGGGATGGAGGGGTCAAGGGAGGGACGGTGGGATGGACAGACATGAAGGGCTGGAGAAGAGGCCGGATGAACAGGGGGAGGGTTGGTGTTGGGGTCTCCACTGTCCCCAGACCCTCCATCACACCCTCCCCATCTCCTCCTCCCCCACCATGGTCCCCCCTTCCCCCACCGTCGTCCCTCCCTCCTCCCCACCCCTTCCCCCCTCTCCCTCCCCCCCCCCCCCCCCCCCCCCCCCCCGCGCTGGGTCCCCTTGGCTGTGGTGGTCCCTCGCGAGCTGCCGGCGGTGGCCGAGACCTCCAGGAGCCGGGGCAGGAGAGACCCCCCAGCGGCGTGGCGCAGGCCCCGCCCGGCGCACGCGTAGAGGAGGGGGTTCATGGCGCTGCTGAGGAAGGCCAAGGCGGTGGCGGGTGGCCGGATGGCTTTAGCCGCCACCTCCAAAGTCCCACCGCCACCACCTCGTAGGACCAGCGCCACCTCCAACAAGCTGGCCAGGTGATAAGGTCCCCATGAGACGGCGAAGGCCACCACCACAGCAGCCACCAACCGGAAGGTCCGACCTCGCCGGGCCAAGCGGGTTTGGCGTAACCGACGGACCAATAACCCGTATCCGATGGCCACGGTGGTCAGCGGTAGAGCCCAACCCACGATGGTCTCCAGAAGGTTGTGGAGCACTAACCAAGCCGCCGCGCTGTGCATCCGTCGGCAGTGCCGCTCCTCCACGTGGTGGAAGATGATGGATGGGACGGCCAACACCGAAGCCACCAACCAAGTCACCGCCACTGCTCCGTGAGCCAACCGTCCAGCGCGATCACCCACCATCACCGCCGCCGGCACTGGCCTGGAGACCGCCAAGCACCGGTGGAGACCCAACAGGGCGATGAGGAAGACGCTGACGTACATGGCGGCGGCGCAGATGTAGTTACATCCTCGGCAGATGACCAAGCCCATGTCCCATTGGCCGACGCTCAAGGCCCGGAGGTAGACGGGACCGGTGAGGAGGGTGATGACGTCGGCCAAGGCCAAGTGGAAGATGAGGAGGACGGGGACGCTGCGGCGGCGGGTGACGGCGCAGCTCCAGAGGACGAGGGCATTGCCGGGCAGCCCCACGGCCACCGCCATCGACAGCAGGGTCAGCCCCAGCACCGTGCCGGGGACGGGGACGGAGGTGGAGTTGGGGGGGGACGAGGACATGGCGGTGGTGGTGGGGAGCGGCTGTGGGGAGAGGGGGACACAGAATCCTCTGGAGAAAATGTAAGTGTCCCTCCCTCCATCTCTCCATCCCTTCCTCCATCCTGCCCTTCCTCCTTCCCTTCATCTCTCCGTCCATCCCTTCCTTCATCCTTCCATCCCTCCCTCCATCTTTCTGTCCCTCAACCCCTCCATTCATCCCACTCTCCATCTCTTGGTCCCTCCATCTCTCCATCCCTTCCTCCTTCCCTCCATCCCTCCATCCATCCCTCCAACCCTTCCTCCTTCCTCTCTCCATCTCTCCACCCCTCCCACCCACTCCCCATCTCACCCCCACCCCAGGCCTCCTCCCCTCCTCATCCCTCCCACCCCCTTTCCTTCCTTCTTCCCCTTCCCTGAGGTCTCCTCCTCTTCCCCCTTTACCCCTCTCGGCTCTTTCTCTCCATCTTGGCATCTCCCAGGCCTCCCAGTTGCCCCCCCGAGACCTCCCAGTGGGCCACCGCATCACTCATTTGACCTCATCAAACCTCCCACTTGACCCCCAGACATCCCACTTGACCACCCAGACTTCCCAGTGGGCAGCCACACCACCTCTTTGACCCCATCAAACCTCCCAGTTGCCCCCAGTTGTCCACCCAGACCTTCCAGTTGCCTTCCAGACCTCCCAATGAGCCACCACATTATGCATTTGCCCACATCAAACCTCTCAGTTTTCCTCCCAGACCTCCCAGTGGGCCACCACACCACCCATTTGACCCCACCAAACCTCCTAGTTGCCCCCGGCTATCCACCCAGACCTTCCAGTTGCCCCCTAGATCTTCCAGTGGGCCACCACACCACCCATTTGACCTCTTCAGACCTCCCAGTTTCCACCCCCAGACAACCCAGTCGTCCACCCAGACCTTCCAGTTGCCCCTCAGACCTCCCAGTCACCCTCCAGACCTTCTAGTCACTCCCCTGCCTCAGATCTTTCAGGTGCCCACCCACAAGACCTCTCCCCCCACGGCTTTCCCTCCTGTACCTCAGGGACTCACATGTCCCTTCCCGGAGCCCCTGACCTGGTGGTGGATCCTCGGTGTCCCTGTCACCGGTGGTGGCCGTCACCGTTAGATGCCACTTCCCCTCCACCCAACCCCAGAGAGGAAACTCTCACGCAAGAGGAAGGAGGCAGGAAAACCACAGGGGAGGAAGGGACATGTGGTGGGGGAGGGACCTGGACCTTAATTTGTCCCCTTGAGAAGGGGCAATGACAGGAGCGGTGGCATTGCCACCAGGTAGGGAAACCCTCCAGCAGGTCCTCCAGAAAGTGGGGGGTGTCTGGTTGCTCTGTCAGATGGCTGTGGGGGTGGTGGGAGCACGTTGAGATGGTGTGGAGGGGACAGGGAAGGTCATCTTCTACGAGTGGTATGGCCAATGCACCTTCTCTTCCTTCCCTCTGTCCATCCCTCCACCCACCTGTCCCAATCTTTGGGTCCTGGCCTTAAAATCAGGACAACCCCCAGCAGATCCCGCCCCCCATGATGGCGTGACCCCAAATGAGAAGAAGACCCAGTGACAGCGGTGGCCCTCCATAACCCACCGCACTGAATGGAATCCCCATTTCCCATCATGCCGTTGCCCAAACAAAGCCAGCTAAGACTCCAGATAGATTCATGGAATTGTTTTGGTTGCAAAGGACCTTTAAGGTCATCGAGTCCAATCGTTAACCCAGCACTGCCAAGGCCACCACTAACCCGTGTCCCTCAGCACCACATCTACAGGGCTTTTAGATCCCTCCAGGGATGGGGACTCCACCACTGCCCTGGGCAGCCTGTGCCAGTGCTTGACAACCCTTTCCATGAAGAACGTGTCCCTGATCTCCAATCTAAACCTCTCCTGGTGCAACTTGAGGCCATTTCCTCTTGTCCTGTCACTTGTTACCTGGGAGAAGAGATCAACCCCCCCCTCGCTACACCCTCCTCTCAGGCAGTTGTAGAGAGCGAGAAGGTCTCCCCTCAGTCTCCTTTTCTCCAGACTAAACACCCCCAGTTCCCTCAGCTGCTCCTCACAAGTTCTCCAGACCCTTCACCAGCTCTGTTGCCCTTCTCTGGACTCGCTCCAGCACCTCAAGGTCTTTCTTGCAGTGAGGGGCCAAAAACTGACCCCAGGATTTGAGGTGCGGCCTCACCAGTGCCAAGTCCAGTGGGATGATCCCTGCCCTGGTCCTGCTGGCCACACTAGTGCTGATAGAAGCCAGGATGCTGGTGGCCTTCTTGGCCACCAGGGCACACTGCTGGCTCATATTCAGCCGCCATCGACCAACACCCCCAGGTCCTTTTCCACCAGGAACTTTCCAGCCGCTCTTCCTCCAGCCTGTAGCGGTGCGGGGGGTTGTTGGGCCCCAAGTGCAGGACCTGACCCTTGACCTTGTTCAACGTCATACAGTCGGCCTTGGCCCATCGATCCAACCTGTCCAGATCCCTCTGCAGACCCTTCCTACCCTCCAGCAGATCAACACTCCAGCCCAGCTTGGTGTCATCTGTGAACTTCCTGAGGGTGCACTCAATCCCCTCGTCCAGATCATCTATAAAGATATTGAACAGGACTGGCCCCATCACTGAGCCCTGGGGAACACCACTTGTGATGGGCCGCCAGCATGATGTAACTCCATTCACCCCAACTCTTTGGGCCCAGCCATCCAACCAGTTTTTTACCCAGTGAAGCGTACACCCCTCCAAGCCATGAGCAGCCAGTTTCTCCAGGAGAATGCTGTGGGAGGCTGTGTCAAAGGCTTTACTAAAGTCCAGGTAGACAACATCCACAGCCTTTCCCTCATCCAGTAAGAGGGTCTTGTCATAGAAGGAGATCAGGTTAGTCAAGCAGAACCTGCCTTTCATAAACCTCTGCTGGCTGGGTCTGAGCACCTGGTTGTCCTGTACATGCCCCATGATGGCACTCGAGATGATCTGTTCCATCACCTTTCATGGCACCGAGGTCAGGCTGACAGGCCTGTCGTTCCCTGGATCCTCCTTCTGGCCCTTCTTGTAGATGGGCGTCACATTTGCTAATTTCCAGTCATCTGGGACCTCCCTGGTTAGCCAGGACTGCTGGTAAATGATGGAAGGTGGCTTGGTGAGTACTGCCACCGAAGAAGAGGTAAAGAGAAGAGAAGAGGAGAGGAGAGGAGTGAATAGAAGAGAAGAGAAGAGAAGAGAAGAGAAGAGAAGAGAAGAGAAAAGGACGTGTTGCATCCCATACACGTCACTCTCAGAGTAAAGCTGGGGGATCACGAGGGTCTCGCTCTCGTCTTCTATGGCGGGCGTCCCAAGGGGACTCTGTCCCTTTTCTCCTGCCCTTGATCCCAATCCGTGCGTTCCTGAATCCACTTCCCGTCTGTCGCTGAGCCCAGTCTGGGCCTTCCCGGAGCCCTGCAGTGCTGGGGATGACGTGACCATCATTGGGGGAGCTTGATCTTTTCTGTACATTTGTATATATTTAATTGTTTCCATTATTATTATTCTACTCTTTTTCATTGTTACAGTTTATTTCTGACCATAGGTTTTTGCACGACTCCTTCTGGGGGAGCAGTCCCCCTTGGGATTTCCTCTAGGAAAGAAGGGACCATACAGAGGGACCTTGGCAGGCTTGAGAGCCGGGCCTGTGTGAACCACGTGAGGTTCAACAAGGCCAAGTGCAAGGTCCTGCACGTGGGTTGGGGCAATCCCAAGCACAAACCCAGGCTGGGCGGAGAATGGATTGAGAGCAGCCCTGAGGAGAAGGACTTGGGGGTGATGGTTGAGGAGAAGCTCAACATGAGCTGGCAACGTGCGCTTGCAGCCCAAAGCCAACCGTGTCCTGGGTTGCATCCCCAGCAGTGTGGCCAGCAGGGCGAGGGAGGGGATTCTGCCCCTCTACTCTGCTCTCGTGAGACCCCCCTGCAGTGCTGTGTCCAGCTCTGGAGCCCCCAACAGAAGGAGGACACGGAGCTGTTGGAGCGAGTCCAGAGGAGGCCACGGAGATGCTTAGAGGGCTGGAGCCCCTCTGCTATGGAGACAGGCTGAGAGAGCTGGTGCTGTTCAGCCTGGAGAAGAGAAGGCTCCGGGGAGACCTTCTAGCACCTTCCAGTACCTGAACGGGCTACAGGAAAGCAGGAGAGGGGTTTTTGACAAGGGCATGGAGTGACAGAACAAGGGGGGACGGCTTTAAACTGGAGGAGGGGAGATTTAGATGAGCTATGAGGAAGAAATTCTTTGCTGTGAGGGTGGTGGGACACGGGCCCAGGTTGCCCAGAGAAGCTGTGGCTGCCCCTTCCCTGGCAGTGCTCAAGGCCAGGTTGGATGGGGCTTGGAGCAACCTGGTCTGGTGGAAGGTGTCCCTGCCCGTGGCAGGGGGTTGGAACTAGATAGTCTTTAAGGTCCCTTCCAACCCAAACCCTTCTATGATTCTATGATTCTATGAAAAAGAGGCTTTGGAGCCTAAAATGAGGCTAGAAGTGAGGCTTTGAGCCATCAAAATGTGGGTTTGGGCCCTAAAAATGAAGCTTTGGGTCCAAAGATGAGGATTTAGACCTTAAAGATGAGGCTTTGGAGAGTAAAATGTGGGGTTGGATCCTAGAAATGAGTCTTTGGGCCCTGAAAAAGTATTTGGGCTCTAATCAGTTTTTTCTTTAAAACCGAGACTTTGGACCCTAGAAAGTAGGGGTTGTACCTGAAAGGTCCAGGTTTAGAACCTAAAACTGAGGCTTTCTACCCTAAAAGAGGGATTAATAACCTAAAACTATGACTTTGGGCCCTAAAAGGGAGGCTTTGGACCCTAAAAAGGAGGTTTTCAACCCTGGAATCAAAGATTTGGACGCTAAAATTGAGGTTTTGGACCTTCAAAATCAGAATTGGGGCCTAGAAATAAGGCTCTGGGTGCTTGAAATGAGTCTTCAAACCTTAAAAGGGGGGTTTGGAACTTCTAATGAGAGTTTGTAGCCTAAAAATGAGGCTTTGGTGTCTAAAAAAGAGGCTTTCTACCCTAGGATCAAAGCTTTGGGCCCTAAAACTGAGGCTTTGAGCCCTAAAAGTGGACTTTGGACCCTCCAAAGGATGCGGCTTGGACCCTAGAAAACCCTGGCTGGATCCTAAAAATGACGCTTTGGACCCTGAAATGAGGGATTGGCCACTAAAAATGCAACTTTGGAGCCTAAAAATGCAACTTTGGAAGGCAAAACTGACTTTGAAAAGTAAAAATGAGGCTTTGGACACTATAAATCAGGCTTTGGACTCTACAAATGAGGATTTGGATGGTCAAAATCGGACTTTGGGCCTTAAAAATGACGCTGCGGGCCCTTAAAATGAGTCTTTCAACCTATAAATAAGGGCTTGGAGCTTTTTAATGAAGGTTTGTTCTGTATGAATGAGGATTTGGACCCTAAAAATGCAACTGTGAGGACTAAAACAAGGCTATGGGTAGCAAAGGACAGACTTGGATCATATAAATGAGGATTTTGGCCCAAAAAATGGGGCTTTACACCCTAAAAATGGGTCTTTAGATGCTCAGAATGAGGCTTTGGACATTAAGACAATGAGGCTTTGAGGCCTATGTAGGAGTTTGTACCCTAAAATGAGGCTTTGGACCATAAAAATGAGGCTTTGAGACCTAAAACTGAGGCTTTGAGCCCTAAAAGTGGACTTTGGACCCTCCAGAGGAGGATTTGGACACCCAGGATGTGTCTTGGACCTGAAAATGAGCCTTTGGACCCTATAAATTAGGCTTTGGACCCTGAAATGAGGCTTTTGACCTTCAAAAATCAGATTTTGGGACTTAAAAATGATGCTCTGGATCTTTAAAATGTATCTTTGAACCTTAAAATTCGGCCTTGAAACTTCTAAATAATGCTTTATAGAATGAAAATGTGGATTTGGACCTTAAAAATTAGTATTTATACCCCCAAAATTAGTCTCAGTTGATTCAAGAATTACACTTTTTGCCCTAATGTTGAGTTTTGCATAATAAAAATAAGGGTTTACACTTTAAAAACCCACAGTTGAATCTGAAAAATGAGGCTTTGAACCTTTAAAATGATGGTTTGGGCTCTGAATTTTTTCTTTTGGGCCTTTAAATAGGGTTTTTTGCCATTAAAATTCAGGTTTTGACTCTAAAATGAGGGTTTTTTTCCCTAAACATGAAGGTTGGGCCCCAAAAATGAAGAGTTGGATGTTAAAATGAGGGCTTTTTGACCCAAAGCACGCACAGATCTTGTAGCCAGAGGGTTAACCCTGGTTTCCCATCACCCCTTAGGTCCATCAGCCTTTGGGGAGGACCCATCAATCATGGTTTGGTGAACCCCAGTATCCAATCGCCACAGGGGCCCATCACCATTGGGGTGTTGGGCCATCATGCCTTTGGGCCATCACCCTCAGGGTGGTTAACCCTGGGACCCATAAACCCTTGGAACCAACAGTTTTGGGGTGTTTAACCATGGCAGGGGGCCCATTACCCCTTAGGCCCAGTCACCCTTTGGGTATTTAAGCCCAGGGACCCATCAGCCTTGGAGCCCCTCAGCTTTGGGGTGTTTAAAACCCAGGTGCCCATCACTCCTTGGACCCATGAACCTCAGGGGACGTAACCCTGGGTTCCCATCACACTTGGGCTGGATAACCCTGGGAGCCCATCACCCCAGAGGCCCATCAACCATTAGATCCAACACCATTCGGGTGGTTAACCCTGGAGGCCCATCACCGCAGGGGCCCAACACATTTGGAGTGGTTAATGTTGGGGCCCCATCAACCCTTGGGGTGGTTAGCACTACTGACCCATCACCCCTTGGGTCTGTTATCCTTGGTGGCTTAACCCTGGGTCACCATCACTTCTTGGGCTTATCACCCTTGGGATGGTTCAACACTTGGGGGGGGGCATCACTTTTGGGGTGGTTAACCCTGGGGACCCATCATGCCTTGGGCCTTTCACCCTTGGGGTGGTTAACTCTTGGGACACATCACACTTGGGTTTGTTAACCCTGGAGATCCATCACCCTTGGGGTGGTTAACCCTGGAGGCCCATCACCCTTGGGGTCCTTAACTCTGGAGACCCATCATCCTTGGGGTGGTTAACCCTGGAGGTCCATCACCCTTGGGGTCGTTAACCCTGGTCAGGGCACAAACGTAGACACAGAGTGACTTGGAGGACACTTTTTTTTACTGTGGGGGTGACCGAGGCTCCTCGGGGACGTTCTGGGGTCTCTAACCATGGAAGGGTAAAAGACCACCTGGCTGTGGCTGTGGTGGTGGCCCTGGGGCATGCCTGAGCCCCCCATGACCCCTTGAAGGGTCCTGCTTCCCTCCAGGGTCTTCCAGGACCTGCAGCCCCCCCAGGGACATGCCTGAGCCCCCCAACACACCATGAAGGTCCCTGATGACCCCTAAGGACCCTCCTGAGACCCCCAGCACCCCATGAAGGTCCCTGCTGACCCCCAGAGACTCTCCTAAGCCCCTCCTGCACCCTGGGGACCCACGAGGGCTTTCCCAGGAGGGCGACAGCAGGTGACACTGGGGACACACCCGGGGGTCTCAGTGGTCCCCCCAGGCCAGCGCGTGGAGGCGGTGGGCAGCATCCCGCAGCCGCCTGCGGTACTCGAGGCAGCGGTGGAGCCCGGGGGGGACGGGCGCCAGCCCCCACCGCAGCCCCCAGCACCCAGCGGCAATGGTCCCTGTGGAATCGTTGTCCCCACCGTGCAGCACCCCCCTAGCACACAGGTCCCCCCAGGACCCCCCGGCTGCCAGCAGGGCCTCCAGGGCCACCATGGGCGCGTCATGGCCGCTGCGCCCCGGCCACCCGTCCAGCGCCCAGCACAGGTACGCCGCGTCCCGCTCAGCCGGTGACGGAAGGGAGGGCACCTGGGGTGGGCCACCACCCTCCAGAAGGCCCCGGGATTCCAGGTACCTGCAGGGACATAGGGACACTGGAGTCACTGGGGACACTGGGGTTACTGGGGATATTGGGGTCACCAGGGACATGGGGATGTTGGGGTCAGCAGGGACACTGGGGTCATGGGGACACGGAGATATTGGGGTCAGCAGGGACATGGGGATGTTGGGGTCACCAGGGATGTTGGGGTCACTGGAGACACGGAGATATTGGGGTCAGCAGGGACATGGGGATGTTGGGGGTCAGCAGGGACACGGGTCAGCTGGGACACTGGAGACATGGGGACACTGGGGTTACTGGGGATATTGGGGTCACCAGGGACATGGGGATGTTGGGGGTCACCAGGGACACTGGGGTCATGGGGACACTGGAGACATGGGGACACTGGGGTTACTGGGGATATTAGTGTCACTGGGGACATGGGGATGTTGGGGGTCACCAGGGACACTGAGGTCATGGGGACACTGGGGTCACCAGGGATATTGGTGTCACTGGGGGCCATTGGAATCATTGGTGTCACCAGTGACAATGGGGTAACGAGTGACACTGGGGGTCACCACTGGGCTGTGGCTTTCTAGCAGCCCCTGTGACACCGGGTACTTGTGGGGACACTGGGGACAACGGGGACACCTGGGGGGCACCATGGGTGCAGTGGGTGCAGTGGGGACACCAGTGACACCAGTGTGGTGTGCCACCAGGACTGGGAGAGAGCCTTGCAGGCACCAGTGACACCAGTGGCCCCCCCCCGAGCCCCTCCCAGTGCTCCCAGTACCCCCTCACCGGTGCCAGGCGTCCCCGAAGAAGGGCCAGGTGGCTGCGTTGTCCCCCACGGCCACCCCAGCGCCCTCCACGTAGTCCCACGCCAGGGGCAGCACCCGCAGCAGCTCGGCCCCCCAGCGCTCCGGGGGCTCCCCCCGAGCCCCCAGCGCCCCAAAAAGGGCCACTGCCAGTGCCCCCAGGTACCCTGTGGGGACAGGGGGACTCAGAGGGGGGCTCCAGGGTCCACTCCCTGTCCCCCCCCCGCCCCGTGTGGCACCCACCGGTGGGGTGGTGGTGGGTCATGCGCCCACTCTCGACGCTTACCCGGATCAGCGTCGGCAGCTCCCAGGCGTGTGGGTACCTGCGGTGGCAGCAGCCCTGTCCCCGTCCCCCCTGTCCCTTCCCTGTCCCCATCCCCCCCTGTTCCCTCCCTGTCCCCGTCCCCCCTGTCCCCTCCCTGTCCCTGTACCCCCAGCCTTGGCCCTATCCCCCATCCCACCACCCCTGTCCCCACTGTCCTCGTCCCCACTGTCCCCCTCTCATCTGCTCGGTGACCCCTGTCACTGTCCCCTGGGGCTCCCTGTCCCCACTCCCCCCAGCTCACATGTCCCCAGCACCTCCCTCCTCACTGTCCCTGTCCCCCCCCCAGCTCCAACACCACCATGTCCCCACCTCTTACACCCCTGTGTCCCTGCCACCCCATCCCTGTCCCCTCCTTGTCCCTGTCCCTTCCAGCTCTGACACCCCATGTCCCCAGCCCTGACACCCTCGTGTCCTCATTCCTCCAGCTCGGACACCACTTGTCCCTGTCCTTTGTGTCCCCATCCCCCTGTGTCCCCATCCGCCCAGCCCTGACACCCCCATGTCCCCATCCCCATCCTGTCCCTGTCACCCCAGCTCTGATATCCCCATGCCCCCATGTCCCCATGTGTCCCCCCATGTCCCCATCCTGTCCCTGTCCCCCCATCCCTGATAACCCCATCCCCCATACCCCCATCCCCCGGTCCCCACGTGTCCCCCCATGTCCCCATCTCATCCCTGTCACCCCATCTCTGATACCCCCATCCCCTGGTCCCCACATGTCCCCCCTCTCCCCACATGTCCCCCCCCATGTCCCTCCCCTGTCCCCGTCCCTACCTGAGCCCGATGGCCAGGCTGCGCATGGCAGCCCCACAGCCGGTGCCGCGGGGGTTGAAGGGGATGCGATAGCCCTCGGGCTCCCCAGGCTGCAGCTGTGAGGTGCCTGGTGGGGTGGGGGCAGGCATGAGATCCCCCCGTGACACCCCCCCTCGAGACCCCGGGCCCCCACTCACCCAGGATGCTCGTGGGCCCCGGCTTGCGTCCCTCCATGTCCCCCATGGCGGCCACATAGCGACGAGCCAGCTCGTGCAGGAGGGGTTCCCCCTCCAGGCCTGGGGGGGGTGTGGGGGGGTGTGAGGACCACCCTGGCCCCCCCCAAAGTGCACACCCCAAAATTGAAGAGGAAGAAGATCCCCCCCCCCCCCATTGCACCACCCCCAAATGGTGGGGAAAGGGAAGAGCACCCCATAGAGAACCCAAAAGGGAAGAGGAAGGAGGAGACCCCCCCCCATGGACCCCAAAAGTGGAGGGAAAAGAGGACACCCCCCCATGGACCCCCAGAAGTGGAGGGAAAAGGGGAGGAGACCACCCACGAGCCCCAAAACTGAAGGGGAAGGGTGACACCCCCCCATGGACCCCAAAAGTGGAGGGAAAAGGGGAGGAGACCACCCACGAGCCCCAAAACTGAAGGGGAAGGAGGACACCCCCTTATGGACCCCAAAAGTGGAGGGAAAAGGGGGGGAGACCATTCATGAGCCTCAAACCTGAAGGGGAAGGAGGACACCCCCCCCCCCATGGACCCCATAAAGTGGAGGGAAAGAGGACACCCCCCCCCCCGGACCCCCAAAATTAGAGGGGAACCCAACCCCTCCCAGGGAACCCCCATATAGCCCAGGGGTATAACAGGGACCCCCAACCCCCCCCAGGGAACCCCCACCCAGCCCAGGGGTATCACAGGGACCCCCCCCCCCGGGTCTCTGGGGTGCAACGGGGACCCCCAGCCGCCCCCCAACCTGTGGCCAGGCCCTCGGCGGTGGCAAGGTGGAGGACAGTGTCGTCGCTGACGGGCCACTCGGGGGGCTCCAGGGTGATGGCCTGGAGCCCCCCCAGCTGGGCCAGCTCGGCGTGGATCTGGGCTCCCGAGGTGCAGTACTCCCAGCGCGCCCCCCGGTACCCCAGCGCGTCCCCCACCCCGCTCAGCACCATGGCAGCTTCGTAGGCTTCCACCGAGGGCACCCTGAGGGGGGGATATTGGGGTTTGGGGGGGTACCAGAAGGGGGGGGGCACACCGGGAACTCCCGGGGACACTCACGGCTCCGCCATGGCGGTGGCAGCTGGGGATGCCCGTCAGGATCGGGGCACAGGGCCAACGCTGGCCACGGGCCCTTAAGGGGGATGGGGACACCTCAGGGACTGGGGGAAGGGGGACACAGGGGTGGTGTCCCCATGGCGATAGGGGTGAGGGACCCCAGGGGGGTGGCAGGGAGGGGAATGGCTTCAGGGGACCCCAAAAGGGACTGAGAGGGGGTTGGGGAGGTGTGGGGGAAACCCAGAGGGGCACGGAGGGGTCTGGGGGACACCCAAAGGGTGCTGGGGGACACCCAAGGGGGACACATGAGGCACCCAAAGGGACCTGAGGGGTGCCCCAAAGGGGCATAGAGGCACGTGGGGGGGCACCCAAAGGGACATGGGGGCACCCAAAGGGACATGGGGGCAACCAAAGGGACATGGGGGGGCAACCAAAGGGGCATGGGGGGGCAACCAAAGGGGCATGGGGGCACATGGGGTGCACGCAAAGGGACACCCAGGCACGTGGGGGGAACCCAAAGGGACATGGGGGGCACCCAAAGGTGCTGGGGGGGCACCCAAAGGGGCTGGGTGGGCACCCAAAGGGGCATGGGGGCACATGGGGGGCACCCAAAGTGGCTGGGTGAGCATCCAAAGGTCAATCCAGGCATGTGGGGGGCACCCAAAGGGCCATGGGGGGCAACCAAAGGGACATGGCGGGGCACCCAAAGGGGCTGGGGGGGCACCCAAAGGGGCATGGGGGCACCCAAAGGGGCAGCCAGGTATGTGAGGGGCACCCAAAGGGACCTGGGGGGCACCCAAAGGGACCTGGGGGGGCACCCAAAGGGGCAGCCAGGTATGTGGGGGGCACCCAAAGGGACATGGGAGGGCACACAAAGGTGCCGGGGGGGCACCCAAAGGGACATGGGGGGCAACCAAAAGGACATGGGGGGGCATCCAAAGGTACTGGGGGGCACTCAAAGGGGCACCCAGGTATGTGGGGGGCACCCAAAGGGAAGTGGGGGGCACTCAAAGGGGCATCCCCAAGCAAAAACTTTTCTCCCCAATATTTTTCCCATATTTATTTCACCGGGCTGGGGCCAAAACATGGCCCTGAGCCACATTTTGGGGTGAAATCCCCCCAAAACTGCTCTCGCGTGGCTCGGCCCTAAACCCGCGGGGATTTGGCTATGCAAAAATATTAAAATGAGTGCTGGGTGGTGGGCAGCGAGCGGTTAAACGAGCGTCCTTGAATTTCAGACGCTTAATTATGGAGCCAAGCGGTGAAACCTCAGCCAGTCCCGGAAAAGTGCAACCCCACAGGGGCAGGACACCCCAAACCCCACAGGTCATGGCCCAGATGTGGATAGGGCACCCCAAATCCTGTGGGTCAGGGACAGGATGGGGGCAGGACTCCCCAAACCCCACAGGTCATGGAGCTGACAGGGACAGGGCACCCCAAATCCTGTGGGTCAGGTCTAGAACAGGAGCAGGGCACCCCCAAACCCCATGGATCAGGGCCAGGACAGGCGCAGGGCATGTCAAAACCCCATGGGTCAAGGCTAGGAACACCCAGAAACCCCACAGGACATGGAGCAGACAGGGACAGGGCACCCCAAATCTTGTGGGTCAGGGACAGGATGAGCCCAAGATACCCCCAAACCCTGCAGGACATGGAGCAGACAGGGATAGGGCACCCCAAATCCTGTGGGTCAGGGACAGGATGGGGGCAGGACACGCCAAACCCCACAGGTCATGGAGCAGACAGGGATAGGGCACCCCAAATCCTGTGGGTCAGGGACAGGATGGGGGCAGGACACCCCAAACCCCACAGGACATGGAGCAGACAGGGATAGGGCACCCCAAATCCTGTGGGTCAGGTCTAGAACAGGAGCAGGGCACCCCCAAACCCCATGGATCAGGGCCAGGACAGGCGCAGGGCATGTCAAAACCCCATGGGTCAAGGCCAGGAACACCCACAAACCCCACAGGTCATGGAGCAGACAGGGATAGGGCACCCCAAATCCTGTGGGTCAGGGACAGGATGGGGGCAAGACACCCCCAAATCCCACAGGGACATGGACTAGACAGGGACAGGGCACCCCAGATCCTGTGGGTCAGGGACAGGATGAGCCCAAGACACCCCCAAACCCCACAGGACATGGACTAGACAGGGACAGGGCACCCCAAATCCTGTGGGTCAGGGACAGGATGGGGGCAGGACACCCCAAACCCCACAGGTCATGGAGCTGACAAGGACAGGGCACCCCAAATCCTGTGGGTCAAGGCCAGGATGGGCCCAAGACACTCCCAAACCCCACAGGTCATGGCCCAGATGGGGACAGGGCACCCTGAATCTCATGGGTCAGGGCCAGGATGGGGTCAGGACACCCCAAACCCCACAGGTCATGGACTAGACAGGGACAGGGCACCCCTAATCCCATGGGTCAGGGCCAAAACAGGATCAAGCCCTTGAGCTTTGCAGGTTCTTGTTGGATCAAGTGTGGCTGAGTCACAGTGATGCAGGATCGGGCCTCTCGCTTGTGCAGGTGCTTGTGATGTCGGTGCCGGATGAGGAGCAGCTTGGACAGGATCAGGTCCTCAACTTTGGCAGGTGTTGCTGAGCCCAGTCTGGGCCTTCCTGGAGCCCTGCAGTGCCGGGGATGACGTGACCATCATCGGGGGAGCTTGATCTTTTCTATATGTTTGTATATATTTAATTGTTTCCATTTTTATTATTATATTCTTTTACGTTGTTATAGTTTATTAAAACTCTTTGAACTTTCCAACCCATAAGTCTCTCTCTTTTCCTTCCCCTTCTGGGGTGGAGGCAGGAGGGTTAATAGAGAGCATCTGCCACCAGTTTAATACCCGGCCCAGCCTTAAACTGTGACACTAGCTCAGCAGTGTAGCTGAGTCTTTAATCTCGTTCAATCCTGGGTGTTACATTTGGCTTGTTCCCGTTTTGTGCTTCATGCACACGGAATTTCCACAATTGCTGGTTATGCCCTGACTGGAGCGTCCAAGTTTTGCCCCATTGTACTGCTGCTGCTCTTTACTGTTAAAGAAAAAAACCCAAACAACACGAAGAGAAAAACCTAAGGAGGAAAATCAAGTTTTCACAGAATCCCAGAATCGATGAGGTTGGCAGAGCCCTCAGGAATCATCGAGTCCAACCGTTGCCCTGACACCACCCTGTCAACAAGACCAGGGCACTAAGTGCCAAGTCCAGTCTTGTCTTGAACCCCTCCAGAGATGGTGACTCCACCTCCCTGGGCAGCCCATTCCAATGTTTAATGACCCTTCCTGAGAAGAAATGCTTCCTAATGTCCAACCTGAACCTCCCCTGGCAAAGCTTGAGGCTATGTCTTCTTGTCCTGTCACTAGCTGCCCAGGAGAAGAGGCTGACTCCCACTTCACTACAACCTCTTTTCAGGTAGTTGTAGACTGCACTAAGGTCACCTCTGAGCCTCCTCTTCTCCAGGCTAAACAACTCCAGCTCCCTCAGCCGTTCCTCATAGGTCAGACCCTCCAGACCCTTCACCAGCTTGGTCGCCCTCCTCTGCACTCGCTCCAACACCTCAACACCTTCCTTGAAGTGCGGGGCCCAGAACTGGACACAGGATTCAAGATGCGGCCTCACCAGTGCCGAGTACAGAGGGACGATCCCTTCCCTAGACCGGCTGGCCACACTATTCCTAAGAGAGGCCAGGATGCCATTGGCCTTCTTGGCCACCTGGGCACGCTGCTGGCTCATGTTCAGCCGTCTGTCCATCAGCACCCCCCAGGTCTCTTTCCTCCTCCAAAGCCAGGTCTTAAGTCCCACAGGCTTAAGAGGAGAAAACGGAAGGGTAAGTTGAGCGCAGCAAAGCCAATGTTAGAAAAAAATGGGCTTTCCTGCTCATTAACAGCTCTAGACAACAACGCAGCAGTGCCCAGGTGTTGTTCAGGGGAGCTAATTTAGCAGAAACTGAACCCCCTCGTGTTACCAGAAAATAGTCCCCAAGAAAACTCTCTAACCCCAATGACAGTTTAGAAGCTGACATTGGTTTATTGCAGCGCTGGGTGCACAGGGGATCTCTCCTCCTAGCATGCACATCCAGGGACAAAAGCACACTCGTTATACACATTACAGGAAAATGAATATTCATATAATTCCAAGAAAAGCCCACCTATTCCAAGAAACTTATGCATCTGCTAATACATTATGTAATGGTCTTTGCGCACGCATACTGAATTGGGGAAGGGGTCTGGGGTGGTCTCTGGGGGTCTCTAGTGGTCGTAAGCCCCCCATAGTTACACTGTCCACTGTACAACCCCACTTCTGCGCAAGTGTTGTCGAGGCCTTTCTGTTGACACACGCAGGTGGCTCCAAGGAGAAGATCCTGTTCTGGTTCCTACAGGATTTGTCTCTACTCCTGGTCCCAAAGCTGTGAATCAAGTTAATTTAGACACTACAAAGATGTTGTTCACAGTCTTCCTTATCTCTGGCCCTTCTTTGTAATTAGTGAGGAATTCAACAGAGACCTTGGATTCTCTAAGACTAAGCGCAAGCAAGAGTCAGTGATGACTGTAACTCTAAGTGATCTCAGTCCCAGAAGCAGACCCTGTCTTCAAAACATGCTGTTAGCTTCACAACGTACCGTTATTATAGATAAAAGGAAAATTGCTGAAAGAAAAGTTGATTCTGTCTAAAGGCTACACAGTAATTAATTAAGGTAATTTATTTAAGCAACAGATACAAATTCCTTTAGGTTGCTGGTGATGAACACGCTGTCTGCAGAGCACGCTTAGGCACCTATGAACATACGTACGTTGCAGGAAGACTCTATAGCACTACTAATATCATCACAAATACAAGCCTGAGTTCTCCCTTTCCCAGGGAAGCACCTGGTATAACCAAGTGTACAAGTCTTACCCAAAGGTGTCCCTATGGGTGGGAAGAGAGTCCGCAGTGATGTGTCCCTGATCATAGAATCATAGAATCACAGAATGTCAGGGGTTGGAAGGGACCTCTGGAGATCATCGAGTCCAACCCCCTGCCAGAGCAGGGCCAGTCTAGGGCAGGTCACACAGGAATGCATCCAGACAGGGCTTGAAAGTCTCCAGAGAAGGAGACTCCACAACCTTTCTGGGGAGCTTGTTCCAGTGCTCTGTAACCCTCACAGGAAAGAAGTTCTTCCTCATGTTGAGGTTGAACTTCCTGTGCTCCAGCTTGCATCCATTGCCCCTTGTCCTATCGCAGGGCGCAAGTGACAAGAGGTTGCCCCTTTCCTCTTGACACCCAGCCCTCATCTATTTATACACATTAATCAGATCCCCTCTGAGTCTTCTCTTCTCCAGACTGAAAAGCCCCAGGTCTCTCAACCTTTCCTCATGAGGCAGGTGTTCCACTCCCTTCATCATCCTCGTAGCCCTCTGTTGGACTCTCTTCAGTAGATCTCTGTCCTTCTTGAACTGGGGAGCCCAGAACTGAACGCAATACTCCAGGTGAGGTCTCACCAGGGTAGAGTAGAGGGGGAGGAGGACCTCCCTCGATCTGCTGGACACACTCTTCTTAATGCACCCCAGGAGGCCATTGGCCTTCTTGGCCACAAGGGCACATCGCTGTCCCATGGATAACTTCTTGTCCACCAGGACTCCAAGGACTTAGCAATGTCATTTTCCCCACCTTGCCTCTTTCCTAAAGGCATTCTATACTATTTTCTGTGTTTAGGTGGAGCTTAAGTGACTCTAGTCATACATACCTTTATTTTTGATTGGTGTAAAATGCTCTTCCTTCAATTTAAAGGTATAGGCTAAGAAAAATTCAGAGAGCATGCTCAGGGGGAGAGGAGGCAGGTAGCTTTTGGGATGGAGGTGTGTTTCATAGAATGGTTTGGGTTGGAAGCGACCTTAAAGACCATCCAGTGCCAATCCCCCTGCCACGGGCAGGGACACCTTCCACCAGACCAGGTTGCTCCAAGCCTCATCCAGCCTGGCCTTGAACACTGCCAGGGAGGGGGCAGCCACAGCTTCTCTGGGCAACCTGGGCCAGTGTCTCACCACCCTCACAGGAGAGAATTTCTTCCTAAGATCTAATCTAAATCTCCCCTCTTTCAGTTTAAAACCGTTCCCTCTCATCCTGTCACTACTTGCCCTTGTAAAAAGTCCCTCTCTCGCTTTCTTGTAGCCCCTTCAGGTACTGGAAGGTGCTATAAGGTCTTCCCGGAGACTTTTCTTCTCCAGGCTGAAGAGCCCCAACTCTCTCAGCCTGTCTTCATAGTAGAGGTGACTTCAACTTGCCAGATGTCTGCTGGGAATACAACACAGCAGAGAGAAAACAGCCCAGGAGGTTCCTGGAGTGTGTGGAAGATGGTAACTTCCTGATGCAGCTGGTAAGCGAGCCTACCAGGGGAGGTGCCGCTAGACCTGCTGTTTACAAACAGGGGACTGGTGGGAGATGTGGAGGTCGGAGGCCGTCTCGGGCATAGCAATCATGAAATGATGAGTTTTCGATTCTTGGTGAGATAAGGAAAGGGGTCAGCAAAACCGCTACCTTGGATTTCCAGAGGGTGGACTTTGGCCTGTTCAGGACGCTGGTTGAGAGAGTCCCTTGGGGGACAGTCCTGAAGGGCAAAGGGGTCCAGAAAGGCTGGACATTCTTCAAGGAGGTAATCTCAAAGTCACAGGAGCAGGCTGTCCCAACGTGCCATAAGGCGAGCCGGTGGGGAAGAAGACCGGCCTGGTTGGACAGAGAGCTTTGGCTAGAACTCAGGAATAAGAAGAGAGTTTGCAACCTTTGGAAGAGGGACAGGCAACTCGGGAAGAGTACAAGGATGCCATCAGGGCGTGCAAAGAGAAAATTAGAAAGGCAAAAGTCCAGCCAGAACTCACTCTGGCCACTGTCGGAAAAGATAACAACAAAAGAAGGACCAAGGAGAATCTCCACCCTTTACTGGATGTGGGGGGAAACATTGTCACCAAGGATGAGGAAAAGGCAGAGATACTTAATGCCTTCTTTGCCTCAGTCTTTAACAGTCAGACCAGTTATTCACAGGGCACCCAGCCCCCTGAGCTGGATGACAGGAATGGGGAACAGAATAAGCCCCCATCATCCAGGAGGAAGCAATTAGCGACCTGCTGCTCCACCTAGACATGAACAAGTCTATCGGGCCTGATGGGATCCACCCGAGGGTACTGAGGGAGCTGGCAGATGAGCTCACCAAGCCACTCTCCATCCTTTTTACCAGCAGTCCTGGCTAACCGGGGAGGTCCCAGATGACTGGAGGCTGGCCAATGCGATGCCCATCTACAAGAAGGGCTGGAAGGAGGATCCCGGGAACTACAGGACTGTCAGCCTTACCTCGGTGCTGGGGAAGGTGATGGAGCAGATCATCTTGAGTGTGATCACACAGTATGTCCAGGACAACCACAAGATCGGGCCCAGCAAGCATGGGTTCATGAAGGGCAGGTCCTGCCTGAGCAACCTGATCTCCTTCTATGACCAGGTGACCTGCCTAGTGGATGAGGGAAAGGCTGTGGATGTGGTCTACTTAGACTTCAGTAAAGCCTTTGACACAGTCTCCCACAGCATTCTCCTGGAGAAACTGGCTGCTCATGGCTTGGACAAGAGTACTGTTCGCTGGGTAAAAAACTGGCTGGACAGCCAGGCCCAGAGAGTGGTAGTGAATGGAGTTAAATCCAGTTGGCGGCCAGTGACCAGTGGTGTCCCCCAGGGCTCAGTCTTGGGGCCAATACTATTTAATAACTTTATTGATGATCTGGACGAGGGGATTGAGTGCACCCTCAGTCAGTTCACAGACGACACCAAGCTGGGTGGGAGTGTTGATCTGCTGGAGGGTAGGAAGGGTCTGCAGAGGGATCTGGACAGGTTGGATCGATGGGCCGAAGCCACTGTATGAGGGTCAACGTGGCCAAGTGTTGGGTCCTGCACTTGGGGCACAACAACCCCAAGCACCGCTACAGGCTGGGGGAAGAGCAGCTGGAAAGTTCCTGGTGGAAAAGGACCTGGGGGTGTTGGTCGATGGCAGCTGAATATGAGCCAGCAGTGTGCACAGGTGGCCAAGAAGGCCACCAGCATCCTGGCTTGTGTCAGCACTAGTGTGGCCAGCAGGACGAGGGCAGGGATCGTCCCCCTGTACTCAGCACTGGTGAGGCTGCACCTCGAATCCTGGGTGCAGTTCTGGCCCCCTCACTATAAGAGGGGCACTACACTTCTATACTTTTCAGAACGCTTTGCGTAAGATACAAAGTCTTTAGTACTTTTCCACGAATTCTTAGTTCCTGAATCTTCTAGTTTGTTAAAAAAATCCACCACAATCTCTGTCTCAGCTGGTTCTTGTCACTCTGTTCCACTTCTTCATTCTGGCTTTGAAGGCTTCAGGGTCGTCTTGGTCACTTATCTCCTCATCCATCTTCTTCTGTACACACAGAGGTTTTTACCCTGGAATTTTAAGAAGGTTTCAAGATGTTCTATTAACTACATACCACAATGTAGGCCTAAGCTGAGCAGTTTTCTACCTCTGTAGTCTCATGCTCTTTCGATAAACGGTTATTTTCCAGCCAATTATCTGTTGTTATATCTAAATTTCTAAGAAACTACTGATTAACTTGACTGTGTTTTAAGCCAGCCCTGGAGGGGGCCATACAAGGGCTCAATGAGCAGCATTATGGTTGTAATGTGGTTCTCAGAATTTCTGAGCACCTGTGGTTATTGTTTCCTTAACTCTATTCACTATTCTTATTAATTTTTATCTAGACCTAAATTCTTTGATCTAAACATAAAGCAAAGCAAATCATTTATTTTCTTCTACAATTCCCTCCTTTTGTTTTTATTGCATCCCTGCAATCTATCTATAGTTCCACATTGCATTTTCTAATTTCTGTATCATAGAAGAAAAGTTACAAACATCGCAGCAAAACAATTAAACAGAGTCATTAATATAGCAATAATTACAATTGCTATCAATTTCTTGATCCAAGTAGACAGATTAGGAAACCAAGAAGTCAACCAAGAAAACACCTCTGAAAAACCCCAAGAAGTATCATGCTTCAACACTTGTTGCACTAATTTCCCAAATTTTATGAACATCAGTTAACAATTCTCCTGGATGGTCCACGTACATTCAACAACTCACATTTAACACATACCTACTCCCCCTTGTGATGCTGGCATCATACCCAGGGCCATCTGATTTTGTAAAGTGATTTTTGAAAGTTCTGTTATTTCCCTCTGTAACGTCGTCAGGCCACGTGCTGTTGGTTTGCCAATTTTTCAGTTTCCCCAGAAACGTCCAAGATTGCTTTCTCCAATTCACTCACCCCTAATGAGGGTATAAACTGCCTAATAAATGAAATTTTGAAGGTCGATCAATCAATGGATTACTTGTTAATTTGGTACTTTCACAACTTTCGGGAGAATTTCTAAATCAGTGGACAGTAGTCCTAAAGTACAAATTCCTCCCATCGTGGAGGTAAAGCCTTACAGGCCTTTTTCCCACAAAGCCAAAAGACTCCTAAAGCACTAGGACCAACCCAACTAAGTTCTATTCCTGACCGAATAGTCGTTACTTTTCTACAATGAGTCCAGTTTCCTACAAAAGTATGATTCCGACTAAGATTTTGAGTTCTGGTGTCAGGTGGGTAACATCTCTGTGTACAAGACACATAAGATCTGTTATTAAATTTTGGAAAATCTGTATCCCATATTCTTCATAGTCTTCAGAATAGATGATATTTTCCCAAAAGGCTTCCCAATTTGATTCTTTTGGAACTGTAATTCGAATTAATTTGAGTCCTCCATTTACTGATTTAGGTAAAGTCGCACAAAGCCAAAGTTCTGTCAAATTCAAGTTCTCAGAGAAGGATTTCATTAAGGCAATGTGGGTATTATCCATCCAACTCTCTTCTGCTGGCTTTGAGTCAATACTTCTAGTCTTTCTCCTAGCTAATTATTTCATTTGGGTGAATGTGGGATGAGTGTCCGAATTCTGAACATATGATGAAAACTGAAGTGTCATATTCTTTTTGATAAAACACAATCCTAGACTGATAGCAAAACGATTGCCCCGTGAATTGAGTTCATGACAGCACCAATTTCCATGGCCATAAATTACCCACATCTGATGATCACAGCACCACGTCCCAATTCCATTTGCTGGTTCTTGAACATGTATGTGATACCAGTTATTCCACAGATCGTCAACCCTAAATCTAACACTAGTACAGAATTTGAGAAAACTTTTAATTGGAGGGGAAGGCTCTCTCTGGTCAATTTTTGGACAACTAGATGTAAGAAAGGTCTGTCCAGTCTTTGATAACCTACAATTAGGCCCCTAAGTAAACAGATACGATCACTATATTTAATAACAGTCTTATTGGTATTGGCATCCCTACAATGCAAAGCAAACTTTGTCCATAAGGTGTCACCACAGGATAAGAAAATAAGGAACAATGTAACCAGAGATTTAAGAAAGTCCATTATGGGGTGCGAGTCGGCCTCTTCTCCCGGGCAACCAGTGATAGGACAAGGGGACACAGCCTCAAGCTTTGCCAGGGGAGGGTCAGGTTGGACATTAGGAAGCATTTCTTCTCAGAAAGGGTTATTAGACATTGGAATGGACTGCCCAGGGAGGTGGTGGAGTCACCATCTCTGGATATGTTTAAGACAAGACTGGACATGGCACTTAGTGCCATGGTCTAAGTTGACATGGTGGTGTCAGGGTAACGGTTGGACTCAATGAGCCCAGAGGGCTGTGCCAACCTGGTTGATTCTGTGATTCTGTGATAAAAGGAAGTTGATAATACAGTATATGGTCCTTCCCACTTTGGTTCAGATCTATTCTTCCTCTTGAAGTTTTTCACCAGTACTTTGTCTCCTGGTTGAATACTATGTGCTTGTACCTCAGGAGGTCCACCTCGATGCCAACAGGCATGCTTTTGCATTTCAAAGAAGCGATTTTGCAAATACAGTGTATATTGTGTCACTGAGGA
This sequence comes from Nyctibius grandis, assembly GCF_013368605.1. Lineage (NCBI taxonomy): Eukaryota > Metazoa > Chordata > Aves > Nyctibiiformes > Nyctibiidae > Nyctibius > Nyctibius grandis. The sequence goes on from NC_090667.1 coordinate 13,805,351, forward strand.
GAGGATGAGCCAGGAGCCGGAGGGACTCCAGCACTGGCCGTGCCCTCCCCAACAGGGCACCATCCCACAGGGCCTCAGCACGGCCAGTAGAGCCAAGGGTGGGACAGGGTCCATTAGCAGCCCCTGACACAACAAGGGCACGAACTGGGAGCAGGACGCCCCAGGCAGCCCAGTCTGGAGCAGGGCATAGGGTTAGACAGAGCAAGGGAGTTACCCACTGGTGGTGAGAGCAGCATCCTTCCTCCTCCGCCACGGTGCGGCGTCCCCGGTACTGCAGCAGGACACATGAAAGCCTCAGCGTCGAAGCCGCTGCCAAAGCTTTTTGGGTGAGCTGACGCAGTTATCCCGCCCAGCAAGAGAGTGAACATCTACTGAGCAAGAAGTTAGAGGGGTCTGAAGAAACTGCCTGACAATCAGTGTGCCAGGAGGATGGCTGCAGGGGAAAGCAAGCTGCAGGTGGCGGTGGCTGCAGAAGGACCTTTAGCCCTTCCTGGCCACCGTGCTCTAACTACGATTTGCCCTCGCTCTGGCCTCATGGCGCTGCTCCCAGGAGATACCCAAAATTCACCAGGATGTGGGCCTGGGCAACCTGCAAAAAACTGAGAGTCACAAAAGCCTTTTGTGTCACTGAAAATATATCCTTAACGCGGCCAACAAGGAAGAAAAGTTTTGCCCCTTTTACTGGCTCTGCCAGCCCTTGGAGAGCTGAGCACTGGTCTGTTCCCCTTCTGGTTTGTGCCAGGAGGGAACCAGGAGAGCAGCCAGGAAAGCTGAGGGACCACTAAAGGACCTGACTGGGATGAGAGGAGGAACCTGCAGCGGAATTCACACTTGGGCTTGTTGTTACAGAGGTGGCAAATCAACGAACGCACGCTCCCTGCTTCAGCCGACCTTCATGGTCAGTGACAGATGGTAGCCCCTTCCTCCTTTGCTTCTGCACCATCACACCAAACTGCAGTGGCACAGCTGATGAGGAAACCTCAGGGAAGACTAACGTCTCAAACTTCTTCTTTGAGATGGAGGCCTTCCAAAAATGCTCCAAAGAGGACCAGTGGAAATTCTCCTTCTTGCTGCCATGTGAGGAGAGGCTGAGAGAGCTGGCACTCTTCAGCTGGGAGAAGAGAAGACAGGGATGGGTGGGGGGCGTGAGGTTTCTTCTCAATGTGTATAAAAACCTGCTTAGAAGGAAAGGAGATGAGGGAGGCAGGCTCTGGTCAAGAGCGTGCACTGAGAGGACCAGAGGAAAGGGGCACAAATTCAAACACATGATATTCCAGCTGAGAAACCACTATCTTACTGTTGGGGGTGACCTATTTTACCGATTCTAGGTGACCATGCTTGAGCAGGGGAGTTGGAGCAGATGACCACCACAAGTCCCTCAGCTGTTCTGTGTGATTCTGAGCTTTGCTTTGACTCCTACAGCCTCTGAACGCAGCCCTGCTCCCCCTGGCAAGGATTCTGGGACAAGGGATGATTCCAACCTCCTCCAATACAACTCATCACAAAACAACATCAATCTAGTCCAGAATATCGTACAGCAGACAGTTAGAAGCAAGAAAATATCCTTTTATTGTGGACATCACGTGCGGGAGCCCGGGGGTCACAGCGGTTCAGCCAGCAGCAGCAAAGCGGCTCCTGCAACGATAGAGTCGGAAAGCGCTGATAAACCCACAAAGGCAGGAACAGGCATGACTGGGTTCCCCTCTCTCACAGAATCACAGAATCACAGAATCACAGAATCAACCAGGTTGGAAGAGACCTCAGGGATCATCGAGTCCAACCGTTGCCCTGACACCACCCTGTCAACTAGACCATGGCACTAAGTGCCATGTCCAGTCTTGTCTTAAACATATCCAGAGATGGTGACTCCACCACCTCCCTGGGCAGCCCATTCCAATGTCTAATAACCCTTTCTGAAAAGAAATGCTTCCTAATGTCCAACCTGAACCTCTCCCGGCTGTTAAAGAAAATTGGCAGAGTCCGGGTGTCTAGGTTTGCTGGTTTTATTAAACAACTCAGAGTTGGACCCACCACCTCAGTGAATGGTACCTGTCTCAAATTCACTATTGGTTTATATAGAAACTAATAAGCAATTACATCATAAACTTTTCACGACCTTCTGTTAATAATCCACTAACTATTTCAATTCCTCTTTCTTCCTTCGTCAAGAGTCCATAAAAGTCCCTTGCCAGGAGTCCACAAAAGTCCATTCTTTTCCAGCTGATCTTTATGTTCTGGTTCCGCTCCGACTCCGGTCGACACCCCATCCTTAATGTTCTTGCAATGATCAGCGTCCCATCTTGATGCGGGTCGACCAGAGTCTGGTTTCCACTGCCAGCGTCTCCTAAGTATTAACCTAAAATAGCTAAAGTCTATTTAGAACTTTATTTCTATTAATGTTTATTTCTAAGTATCCCATATTTCTTTTAAGGTAAAGAAAAGGTTAACCATACATCTCCTTTACTAAAATCATCAGAAGGTAATACTTCTAGGCCTACTCCTGCTTAGCTACTCATTAAGCTTTGACTGATGATTTGTTCAGTCCTAGGTCAGGATTACACAAGGAGCTTTGAGAACAATATTCATGGATTGTGAAAGCCCACCTGTGTTTATCAGATTGATTTATACTTATTATTCTATGCTTAATTCATGATAACTTCTATAACAATTTATGTGAAAATATCTACAACAATTCCCTCTTGTTTTCATTGCATCCCTGCAATCATTTGTATCACCATGATGATTGTATTCTTGAAGCAAGAGAAGAAAAATATCTTATACAGCATTGTCCTAACAGTAGTATAATCACAAGGATAATAATTATAAACAAGACAATTACAGTCAGCTTCTTTATCCATAAAGCTAAGTTTGGGAACCAAGATGTGAGCCAAGAGAGTGTTTCAGTAGATCCTCAAGAGGTGTCGTCTTTTTCTACCTTTTGCATCATAGAACTCACTTCCCAAATTTTGTGCACATCTGTGAGCAGTTCTCCGCATCGGTCTGTGTACGTACAGCAACTAATACTTAAAACTGTGCACACTCCTCCTTGTGAGGCTAAGAGCATATCTAGAGCCTTTCTGTTTTGAATTGTAATTTTAGAGAGTTTTGTAATTTCTTTTTGCAATGTCAGAAATCTACGCATTGAGGCATTGACTAATTTTTCTATCATCTCCCCAGATATATTTATTATTGTTTTTTCCAAATTGATAAATAATTCCTCTGGGCTCAATCTTTGGATAGCTAGACATAAAAATGAGTTCCCCAGTCTTTGTCTTAATTGCTACAAAGAAGCCTGCAGATCGCCAAGAGCAATTATTATGAAGCACATGAGAGGCATTGGTATTGGAATCATGGTAACGAATTGCAAATTTTACACAAGGTGAAAGAGCAACATTTACAGATGGAAGAAAAAGGAACAAACTAAAATATTTCATCCTTCCTCAGGTTCCTTGCGGACATGAGAATGATGGATCCAGGTCTCTTTCCCTGCAACTTTGACAGCATAAAAATAACTTAAAAGTATAACATAGGGTCCTTCCCACTTTGGTTCAAATCTATTTTTCCTCTTGAAGGTTTTTGTGGGGTTTTTTTGTTTTCTTTTTTTTTTTTTTCTTTTTCCTATCATCAATACTTTGTCTCCTGGTTGAATATTATGTGCTTGAGTCTCAGGAGATCCACCTTGATACCAATAGGCATGCTTTCTCATTTCAAAGGATTTTGCAAGTACAATATATATTGTGTTACTCAGTCATCTCCATCCAATAAATTTGTTTTTGCTGGCAAATAAGTGCCTGGAACAGCCAAAACTCGCCCAAACAATATTTCTGCTGGCGATAACCCAACAGGTTGTCTGGGTGTGTTCCGAATGTTGCGGGTGGTATTTTACCTTGAGGTGGCTGAATCCTAGTGGTAGCATACTGTCGGCAAAGTTTACAGCTTTCAGTAATTCTTTTCACTGCAGAGTAGACTCCGGGTGCAACCCACAGCCATTGAATTCTCAGTGCAAGTCCCTCAGGTCCCCCATGGCATTATTCATGGAACCACCAAACAAGAGGTAGCAAATACCTTTTGGGTAGTAGGGGTTTGTTGCCCAATGTCCATTGTCCATCCTGTTGTTCCGCTCCAAGTCGTCTCCAAAATTTTATTTCTTCCTCTGGAAGAGCCTCAGACATCTCTTCTGCACTTGGAAGCCTGTCAAGTTTCTCTGCTACACACGAAACTGCCATAATAAGGTGAATTTGTTTGGCTGCAGTTTTCGCAGCTTGATCAGCCAAGCGATTTCCTCACAACACTGCACCTCGGCGGTTCGTGTGAGCTTTTATATAAATTACTGCTACTTGTGCAGGTAACTGTATAGCTTCTAAAAGTTCACGTACCTCCTTCCCGTGTGCAATGTTTTTTTCCAGCTGAAGTCAAAAATCCTCTTTCTTTCCACAGGGTACCTGTAGCATGACAAACTCCAAAAGCGTATTTCGAGCCCGTGTAAATATCAGCTCTTTGACCTTTTGCCAAATTTGCAGCCTCAGTAAGCGCTATGATTTCCGCACCTTGTGCCCCCACAGCAATAGGAAGAGGGTTAGCTTTTAACACAGGTTTTTTTTTCTGTTTTTTTTCCTTCTTCGTAAAAGGATGAGCCGTCTGTAAAAAGGCTGATGTCTGGGTCACTCAGGGGTTGGTCTTGAAGATCATTACGTGGCTTACTGGATACTGCTAACACCTGGGTACAGTCATGTTGATCTTTTCCCCCTTCAGTTGGCAAAGGTATTGAAGTGGCTGGATTCAAAGTATTGCACCTTTGAAGTGTGATGTTGTCAGCCAAAAGTAAAACCAGTTCATATCTATGTGCCCATTGCGGTGAAAGCCATTTTTCTGCATATTGCTTCAATAATATTTCAACTTCATGGGGTACGCATACAGTTAGGGGATGTCCCGGCACTATTGATCTACATTTTTCTACTGTTTCTGCTGCCGCAGCTACTGATTTTATACAAAATGGTGTTCCCTGTGTAACTGGATCTAATTGAGCAGAAAAATATGTTACTGGTCTTTCATGTGGTCCTAAAGTTTGGACTAACACTCCTCTGGCGTTTCCCTTTCGCTCATCACAATATAATTTGAAAGGTTTACTATAATCTGGTAAACCTAAAGCCGGTGCTTGCATTAAGGCACCTTTCAGAGTTGCAAAAGCTTTTTGTCTCTCTGGACCCCATTTGATGGGTTCAATTTCCTCATTTCGTGTGGCAGCATGCAAGGGTTTTGCCAATTCACTGAAATTGGGTATCCAAGGGCGACAAAATCCCACTTGTCCTAAAACCCCCCGAATTTGTTTCTTTGGTACAGGCCTATGTAATTCTTGGATTATCTTAATTTGCTCAGGATCTATTTCTCTCGTACCTGGACTTAATATAAATCCAAGGTACTTCACTTTTTGTTGGCAAAACTGCAACTTTGATGGAGATGCTCGGTGACCTTTTACAACCAACTTATTACACAAATACCGAGTATCTGTAATACAATCCTTCCTTGAACGACATGCTAACAATAAATCATCTACATATTGTATCAATTCAGACTTACACGGAAAAAAACAGATCAGCCAAATCCCCTCTCAAAATTTGGCAGAATATAGTTGGTGAGCTTGTAAATCCCTGGGATAACCGAGTCCATGTTAATTGCTTCCCTTGCCAAGTGAAGGCAAATATGTGCTGGCTTTCCTCAGCCACAGGTATGCTAAAGAAAGCTCCAGTCACATCCAATACAGTGTAAAATTTTCCCCAAATAGGCATTTGAGTAACCATCAAATTTGGATCAGGTACTACTGGATGGGGAACAATTACAAATTTATTTACTGCTCTTAAATATTGTACAAATCTATATTCTGGATCCCTATCTTTGTCAAGTCGGTGTTTACTAACCGGGAGTATAGGTGTATTAAAAGAACTTCGACATTCTTTTAAAATCCCCTTTTCCAAAAATGATTTTATTTGTTTTCCAATACTTGTGATGGCTTCTGCCACAATTGGGTATTGCCTAACAGAAGGGGGGAGTCCCTCCTTTTGTTTTGATCACTACAGGTTCTGCAGATTTTAACAGTCCAATATCATCTCCAGAGAGACTCCATAATTTTTTAGGTACATTCTTTAACTCTTTTGGGATTTTAAGCTCACCTTCTTGAATTTCTACAGTTTGCATTCACATTATGATCAGTCGAATTCCTTTGGGAGTTAAAGCTATGCATGTTTCCAATTCCTGCAATAAATCTCTCCCAAACAGTGAAATAGGAGAAGTTGGCGAAACAACAAATCGACTCCATATCAAACAATCATCAAAAACAATAGGAAGGGGAAGAGAAAGCGGTAACTTCTCTTCACCCAAAATTCCAGTAACCTTTACAAATTCATCAGATAGCTGTGACACATGAAAATTTAACAATGATAAAGTTGCACCAGTATCTATTAAGAACTTAACAGGAATGCCATTTACCTTAGCTGTGATAAGTCCCTCGTTATCTACGTTAAGCCCAGACTCCCGATCCATAAATTTCTCAGCGAGAACGTGGACGCCCTGGTCTTTCCGCTCTATCTCTCCCACCGTTGTGGGAAGGTGGTATCAGAGGACAATACCGGACGATGTGCCCTAAATTACCACAGTAAAAACATTCCAGAGTATCAGTTCGAGAGGGAATGAGTCTTTGTCTTCCTCAGTCTCCCCTTCCACAACCTTGTGAAAAACCTCTTCTCCTGCCGCGCTGGTAATTCCGAGTAATTGCAGTGCCAAAAGGTTGATATCCCTCTCTCACTGCTTTCTCTCTTTTCTTTGATCTTGTTTCTTTTGCTCTTCACTTCTCCCATCATATACAAAGGTGGCAATACTAAGAATCTTTGTGAGGCTTTCGCCTTGCCACCCTGGCATATGTTTCTTGAAATATTTATTAATATCAGGTGCAGATTGATCCACAAATACACTGATTGCAAGGGGTTCCTGAAAATTGTCCCTTGTCATTCCTCCATATTTCAGGAGAGTAGCTCCCAGAAATCACTGGGATGTTCATCAGGTTTTTGCCTACATTCCATTACCTTTGTCCAATTAGTAATTTTTTCACCAGCTTGCCAAACAGCCTCCACCAGTTGCTGTAAGGCTTCTCGTTGGAGTCTGGAGCCATCCTCAGCGGCCAAATTCCAGTTTGGGTTTTGATCGGGCCAGGGCTGTAGCCCTTGAGTTTGACCTCTTTGTGCAATATCCCGATCCTTTTGTAAGGTTTTTTCCCTCTCTTCTGCTGTAAAGAGCTCCCTCATGAGGGTCTTTACATCATTCCAATTTGGAGAATAATCAGTAAAAATGCCAGATAGCATCTGAGCACATTTTTCAGCATTCTCTCTGGTGTGTGGCACTTTTGATTGCCAGTTCACTAAATCTCCTTGTTTCCAAGGTTCATGTCTCAAAACAGGTTGGACTGGTGGAACTTCTGGCGGAGCTCCAGGTCCAGCTCTAGGGTTTGGGATGTATTCCAGCCTCATGGGATACATGCCAAATCCCTTGTCAGTGAAAGGATTCGATTCCTCCAGCATGGGCGCTGAAGGAATGGAAGGTTTCACTTGTTTAGGCTCTCTTTTGCCCTTCCTTGTATTTGCCCAATAATACTAAATATACCAAAAATCAGTATCTTGACTCCCTTCATCCTCGAGGATTATCCTTAAAAATTTCAACTTTGTGCATCAAAGGTCCCTTCAGAGGGCCAGATGTCTCTAGGTCCTCCACCTCGGACCCTAGTTAAACATGACCATTCTTCTTGACACAGCAAAATAAATCTCTTTTCCCCACATGTCCTGGTCAACGGGATTCTATTCCAATTCTCCAAAACCTCAGCAAGGGGCATCCCCCTTTCAATGCTGGGTCCAATTCCCATTTTATCTTTTCCTTAATTTCCCAGGGTACCCTTGTTTCAAAAATTCCTCAGCAATTTTAAACACACAGGCTCCTAATGTCTGAGTATACCCGCTCCCAAGACCACCAGGTGAACTCACCCTTGTTGCTGGCAGTTGGGCGTTGGAGACGGGAATGCTCAGAGAATTGGAGCAGTGTCCTAGGGTCCCATCTGGGCTGCCAAATTCTGTTAAAGAAAATTGACAGAGTCCAGGTTTCTAGGTTTGCTGGTTTTATTAAACAACTCAGAGTTGGACCCACCACCTCAGTGAATGGTACCTGACTCAAATTCACTATCGGTTTATATAGAAACTAATAAGCAATTACATCATAAATTTTTCTCGAGCTTCTGTTAATAATCCACTAACTATTTCAATTCCTCTTTCTTCCTTCGTCAAGAGTCCATAAAAGTCCCTTGTCAGGACTCCACAAAAGTCCCTTCTTTTCCATTGCTTAGCTGATCTTTATGTTCTGGTTCCTCTCCGACTCCGGTCGACACCCCATCCTTAATGTTCTTGCAATGATCAGCGTCCCGTCTTGATGCGGGTCGACCAGAGTCTGGTTTCCACTGCCAGCGTCTCCTAAGTATTAACCTAAAATAGCTAAAGTCTATTTAGAACTTTATTTCTATTAATGTTTATTTCTAAGTATCCCATATTTCTTTTAAGGTAAAGAAAAGGTTAACCATACATCCCCTTTACTAAAATCATCAGAAGGTAATACTTCTAGGCCTACTCCTGCTTAGCTACTCATTAAGCTTTGACTGATGATTTGTTCAGTCCTAGGTCAGGATTACACAAGGAGCTTTGAGAACAATATTCATGGATTGTGAAAGCCCACCTGTGTTTATCAGATTGATTTATACTTATTATTCTATGCTTAATTCATGATAACTTCTATAACAATTTATGTGACAATTTCTACAACAGTTTCCACATGGAAAACACCCTTACAAAAGCTTCAATAAGTACCTGTGTCACTAATATACCAAGTTTAAAACTTGATACTCATTTTACAAAGGTCAAAGTGCAACACAACCTATGTAGAGGAGGATCTTGTCACTGTTAAATGAGAGTGATGCTCTTTAAAATATGAAAGACATTCCTTTAACTTCACCTTCAGGCGACACTACGTTTAACAGAACCTAGTGATGCGGGTACGTTTTCTTCCCTGGATTCTGATTACGTACGAAAACAAAGCAACACACTTTGTAAAACAGAATTTATGTGTTTGGCCTATTTCAAAACATTTTTTCTTCTGGTGATAATAACTGGGCTCCACCACAGTTCATTACCATCCAGCATTCTGGTTCTAAGGCTCTGTTTTACACAGACCCAGCTATTACAGGAGTGATGTCAGCCACTTGGCCATTCAGCCTGGGAGCACTTGTGAAGCTGAAAGTGCATTAGCAACTGAAGACAAAACTCAAGATACCCTTCTGCAGCAAAGCCCTTCAAGCAAAGGAAACATTTTTCAGAAGCTCTTGACAACTTCATTCAATACTACAAGAAAAAGTCAAGACTTCTGAAATGTATCTCTACCTACATGTGTCACACAATCCAATGGCATCCCTAAGACCCCTAACACTGGGCTGTTAAGTCTCTTCACAGACATTCTGACTTTAGAAATGGTCATTGTGTCAGGACAGGTGAAAGTATATGACAGATCAGAGAAATTAAATACCGCACAGTCCCTACAGAGGTGTACATGTTCTGGCATGGGCCACTCTCCATCCTTTTTACCAGCAGTCCTGGCTAACCGGGGAGGTCCCAGACGACTGGAGGCTGGCAAACACCTCTACAAATGCGCGCTGTCACCGTTGATGGGCTTCAGACTCAAGGGTGTCAAAACTGACCAATCTCCAAGTAAGGGAACTTGGGGAAATACACACACTTGCAGCCTGTGTGTCCTCCAGGGAAAATCTGCTGGACAGCTTTCTCAGCAGGTCTAGGGAAAAGTCTACACAGCAGGACACGCTTGCTTGATGTCCCAGAGCACCAACACAACTCATCCCACAGACGAAGAACTGGCAACTCAGGCTTGGAGCGGGTGACTTCAGAGAAATTAAATACAGCATATGATAGGCAGAACAGTGGTACCGGTTAGGCCGGACTGCTGGTAAAAAGGATGGAGAGTGGCTTGGCGAGCTCATCCGCCAGAACAGTGGTACTGAAGTTACAGGGGAAGATCGCTATTTCTTTGGAATATCCCTTTTGAAGGCTCCTGGGATTGGTAGAGGTCTCTTTGAGTGAGGACAAGCAATTGTTGCACCCATCTTTGGAAGAGACCAAAAGTGCAACCAGGGAACCCCAGGCTGTACAAGCTCACTTTGGTGAGGAGTGTGTGGTGAATAGAGTTAAATCCAGCTGGCGGCCGGTCACAAGTGGTGTTCCCCAGGGTTCAGCACTGAGGCCAGTTCTGTTCAATATCTTTATCAATGATCTGGACAAGGGGATCGAGTGCACCCTCAGTAAGTTGGCAGATGACACCAAGTTGGGCAGGAGTGTTGATCTGCTCGAGGGTGGGAAGGATCTGCAGAGGGATCTCGACAGGCTGGATCGATGGGACGAAGCCAACTGTATGAGGTTCAACAAGGCTCAGTGTCGAGTCCTGCACTTGAGGCACACCAACCCCATGCACCTCTACAGGCTTGGGAAAGAGTGGCTGGAAAGCCGTCTGGCGGAAAAGGACTTGGGCATGTTTATCGATGTCCAGCTGAACAAGAGCCAGGAGTGTGCCCAGGTGGCCAAGAAAGCCAACAGCATCCTGGCTCGTATTAGCAATAATGTGGCCAGCAGGACTAGGGCAGGGATCGTCCCCCTGTACTCGGCACTGGTGAGGCCGCACCTTGAATGCTGTGTTCAGTTTTGGGCCCCTCACTACAAGAAAGACATAGAGGTGCTGGAGTGAATCCAGAGAAGGCAACGAAGCTGGTGAAGGGTCTGGAGCACAAGTGTTAGGAGGAGCGGCTGAGGGAACTGGGGGTGTTCAGCCTGGAGAAAAGAAGGCTGAGGGGAGACCTTATTGCTCTCTACAACTACCTGAAATGAGGGTGTAGTCAGGTGGGGGGTCAGTCTCTTCTCCAAGGTAACAAGAGATAAGATGAGATGAAATGTCCTCAAGTTGCACCAGGGGAGGTTTAGGTTGGATATCAGTGAAAATCTCTTCCCTGAAAGGGTTGTCAAGGATTGGAACAAGCTGCCCAGGGAAGTGGTGAAGTCACCATCCCTGGAGGTATGTAAAAGACGTGCAGATGTGTTGCTGAGGGACATGGTTTAGTGGTAGGCTTGGCAGCGTCAGTTTTATGGTTGGAGTCGATGATCTTAAGGGTCTTTTCCAACCTCAGTGATTTTATGATTCTATGATGAAGCACACAGAGGTGGGGAAAGTACTTACATCAGCACAAACACTGAAGCTCTGACACCACATTGACCTGTTATCTGACAGGGGTCCTGTCCTGGTTTCACTGGGATTTGGGTTCAGTTTGTGGCCAGCCATGGTGATCAGGGCCATTAGCAGTTAAATCCAGGGCAGCTGACCCTGGCTGGCCCACAAGTGTGTTCTATATCATTAACGTCAAGTTCACTATAAAAGGGAGGGCTTACTGGGTGAGAGGTGGGAGAGGCTTTTGCTTTTGCTTTTGCTTTTGCTTTTGCTTTTGCTTTTGCTTTTGCTTTTGCTTTTGCTTTTGCTTTTGCTTTTGCTTTTGCTTTTGCTTTTGCTTTTGCTTTTGCTTTGGCTTTGGCTTTGGCTTTGGCTTTGGCTTTGGCTTTGGCTTTGGCTTTGGCTTTGGCTTTGGCTTTGGCTTTGGCTTTGGCTTTGGCTTTGGCTTTGGCTTGGGCTTGGGCTTGGGCTTGGGCTTGGGCTTGGGCTTGGGCTTGGGCTTGGGCTTGGGCTTGGGCTTTGCTGTCTCCTGTTCTTGTCTCTGTCTGCTTCATTTCTGGTGGTTGCTGTTCCTGAAGCAACTTGCAAGTGCTCTACAGATAAGTATAATTTTGTGTGTTTTGTGTTGTTATTGGTTTATTTTAGTAAATCTGTTTAACTTCTAACCTATGAGTCTTCTTCCTTTTCCTATTTCCCTTCCTTGTTTGGGGAAGTGACATTGGGTGTTAGAAAAACTGTTTATTGTTTAGCCCTGGGTTCAGGCTAAATGAAGACGGGCCCACAAGAAGCATTTTTCCCTTCCTTGTGCTTATTCAGGTCATATGCCAGGATCATGGGTGCCACCTGTACTGGAGGTATGACATGTGTGATGCTCCACCCACCCGCTGCCAGTGAAAGTCCTGCCATCTGCCCTAGAAGTCACTGCCCTCTACTGGTCACATACTGTGTTTTGATTGGCAGCAAGGAGCAGCCACCTGTTCTGGTTTGGCCTAAACCAGGTCAATTTCCCTTTCAGTGATTTTTACTTTCAGCTAAGTCTCTTCTGAGTACCTTCACTTTCTGAAACTAACTGCATGTTTTGCAGACTGTGTCTGCTTCTAGGACTGATAACACTTGAAGTTTGTAGTTATTACTGAGGCACCAGTAAGGATGTTATGCAGAAAGGCTCTTGCTGTCCTTATTCTTAGAGAAATCAAGGTCACTGCTAAATTTGTCACTGCTTACGAGTGAAGAGCCAAAGGGGGGATCGCACCTGCAGGGAGGAGCAGACAGGGCAGGTGACCCAAAACTGACCAACGAAAGTATTCCATCCCATACACGTCATTCTCAGTAAGAAAGCGGGGGGATCACGAGGGTCTCAGCCTGCTGTTTTTGGGGCCCTCTGCCTGCTTGGGCTGCTTCTGCGGCTTGAGCCTTTGGCCAGTGTCCAAAGAGGACTCTGTCTGTTTTCCTGCTGTCCCCAATCCCAATCCGTTCATTCCTGAATCCAGCTCTTGACCGTCGCTGGGCTCAGCCTGGGCCTTCCCGGAGCCTGCCCTGCAGTGCCGGTGGTGATGTTACCGACATCGGGGGAAGCTTGATCTTGGTTTTGTATATATTTGATTATTCCAATATTATTATTATTGTACTCTTTTTCATTATTATAGTTTATTAAAAATGTTTTAATTTTCTAACCCGTAAGTCTCTCTCCCTTTTCCCTTTCCTTTCGGGGGCGGGGTGAGGGTTAACAGAGAGCATCTGCCACAGGTTTAATAGCTGGCCCAGCTTTAAACTGTGACACAGCTTATGTTAGTTTTAGGAGAGGGTTAAAGGTGAGTTTTTTTAGAGCACGGGAAGAAGGGCTTTGGGGGTGCCCTGGTTTGGGTCAGGACAGAGTTAATTTTCTTCCTAGCAGTTGGTATAGTGCTTTGGATTTAGGATGAGAAGGATGTTGATAACACACTGATGTTTTAGTTGTTGCTAAGTAATGCTTATACTGAGTCGAGGACTTTTCAGTTTCACACGCTCTGCTGGGTGAGGAGGCGCACAAGGATCTGAGAGGGGAGCACAGCCAGGACGGCTAACCCAAACTGACCAAAGGGGTATTCCATACCATAGGATGTCATGCTCAGTATATAAAGTGGGGGTATTTGTTGGCTGAGGGAGATCGCTGCTTGGGAAGTAGCTGGGCATCAGCCAGCGGGTGCTGAGCAATTGTGCTGTCCATCACTTGTTTTGTATATTCTTTTAGTATTATTATTAGCATCTCCTGGAGTGTATGGAAGATAAGTTCTTGACACAACTGGTGAATGAGCCAACTAGAGAAGGCACCCCGCTGGACCTCTTGTTTGTGAACAGAGATGGACTTGTCAGGTCCTTCAACCAACGAGGGTGGTTGGAGGCCATCTTTGGCATAGCGATCACAAAATTATAGTTTTCTGCTCTTCAAGAATTAAGGAAGGGGGTCAGCAGAACTGCTAACTACCACTTCCAGAGGGCAGACTTCAGCCTGTTTAGTAGCCTGGTTGACAGAGTCCCTTGGGAGGCAGTCCTGAAGGGCAAAGGTGTCCAGGAAGGCTGAACACTCTTCAAGAAAGAAATCTTAAAGGTGCAGGAGAAGGCCATGCCCATGTGCTGAAAAACGAGCGGGCGGGGAAGAAGAGCAGCCTGTCTGAACAGAGAGCTTTGGCTGGAATTCAGAAAGAAAGGAGAGTTTCTGTGCTTTGGAAGAAGGGCAGGCCACTCAGGAGGACTACAGCATAGGCCGATCATTAGTTACCTTTTGATTCCACAACACCTGTGGTGTATTAGTACTGCCAAATCCTCCTGTGCCGTGTGGATGTGGATTCGCCGCTGGCACAGTATATGGTATCAATAGCAACTGCGCCACGCACTGGCCTTTAGGTATAAAACAAGGCAGTTCTGACGTCCATAACATGATTTTAATTTGGCCCATATAATCTGAATCAATAACTCTGGATATGACAAATATATTTTGCTCTCCCACAGAAGAATGCCCAAAAATCAATCCTACCAGTCCCAAAGGTAGAAGCCCATATACATTGGTATCTATCATTCAATTCTGTATCAGTGGCTGAGGCCAGATCCAACCCGGTACTGCCGGCTGTGCTGGCAACAAGTTCTGAGCCTGTCCGTTTATCAGATTCATGGCATGCTGGCAACAGCATCTGTGACTTTGCTGTTGCAGATACTGAGCATTTGCACAACAGACCCTGTTGTATTGGGGGGCACCGGGCCTCACGCCCCTCTTCCAGTTTCCCTATACAGGGTTCCCATCCTTATCAAATTTTGATCGACACTGATTGCTCCAATGATAGCCCTTTTTACACTTAGGACATAATCCTTCGGGTGTTTTAGGTCCTTTTGATCCTTTCTGCTCATCCTTTTTCTTTACTATCAAATTTGGGCAGTTCTTTCTAATATGTCCCATTTGATTACACTCGAAACGTTTCATTTCTGCTCGTCCCACGATGAGTTGCTGAGCCAAGGCGCTTGCAAGTAAAGTAGCCCTATGCTCTTTGGAACCCATGTTCTGACAGGCTTTAATAAATTCCGCTACACTTTTAGAAGAGTTTCTTAGAGGGGCCAAAATTTTTTGACAATCTGTATTTGCATTTTCATAAGGCAATTGTAATAACAGCGTTTCTACTGCATTTTCATCATCAATCTGCCTACTCAATGCTGTTTGTAAACGATCAATAAATGTAACATAGGGTTCTTGAGCTCCTTGCCTGACTGCCGCAAAAGAGGGCTGGTGTTTCCCTGCCTCTGGAACGCATTTCAGGCACTTTAAAGCCAATGCAGAGATCTGTTGTAAACGCTGCTGAGGTAGCCCTGCCTGTACCTCTGGTGTCTCATAGTGATTAGTTCCCAAATATTCATCTAAGCCTCCTGCTTCCATATTTTCCAAAGTCTCTGCAGAAGCAGCCTCCTGGTACTCTGCCAGCCACACTGAATATTGTGCAGGTGTTAAAATAATCCGTAAAAGTGACTTCCAATCATGTGGAGTCATAGTATAGGATTCCCCAATGACTGTTACTAAATTTGAAGTATAGTTACTGTGCAAACCATAGTCTCTCACCGCAGCCCGTACTTCCTTAATCATTTCATAACTAAGGTAGCGATACTCAGGAGAATGATTTGGGTGATAGATTACTGGCATCGCCGTCAGCACGGTAAAATCTCCTTTACGAGCAGCTCCCTCTCTACATTTTTCTGCCAGCGTTTTGTATTTCATTACACGAGACTCTGGTGCCTTTTCAGAAAAGCCAATAGGTGGCTCGGCAGACGCAAGATACGAAGGAGCTGTTGGTGTTAACTGTGCTCAGACCGTAGCCACTGCCGCTGCTGGCTGCGAGACCCCCCCGCACTGAAGGGACGGCCGCAGCCGTTTCTTTTACCGATGTTAATGGTGGGTATAAATGGGACTGTATCTCTGGATCTGTGAAATCAAGATCGTAAGGATCGTCTGATTCTCCGGAGACTGTTTCATATACAGGCTGCTTTTACTCCTTCACATCCACTAAAGTGTTAATAGGAGGGGATGCCAGAGATTGCAAATGCTCCTCTGCAGGCTGAAGTGCAGAGAGTGCTGTAAAAACAACCCTCCATGTTACTACTAAATCCTTTAGAATATCAGACTGCAACGTTTTCTGTTTTTGCATTTCTTCCCCCACTTTCACCCAGATCTTTGCATCGTAGGTCCCTGATACAGGGAACCAGGTACAGTTGTCTTTGATCCATACTAATAACTGCATCAATTTCACTAATTAGACCTTATAGCCCTGTTCGCGTAATATACGTTGTAACACCTCAGTGTGGAGCTTATGCTCTTGGGAACTAGCTTGTCCCATGTTTATTGCGATCGTGGAACTCACTGATCCGTGTCATTCTCAGCGCACTGTCCCCTGACAATTGATCGATCGCAGAGTTGCCTCAGGTTTGTTAGTTTTCAAGCCTGTTTGTTAGTTTTCATCCCTGTTCGGGTGCCATTTCCGGCGAGCTGAAAAGAAGGCATGGACTCTGCTGCTCAAGGAGGCAAAGACGTTTATTGTTATTCTACTACCCTATTTAAATGCTACAAGCAGGAGCCGGACTGTGCACTACCCCCCCACTCCCCTCCTGTCCCCTGCCCTCAAAGTAGGAAACTGAAAACACAGAGTCAGGAAATCTCTTTGTCTTTATAGCAAACCCTGCCTTGACCTTCCTCTTGAAACATCCCCTTGCAAGTTTCCTAGTGCTGATCTGGAGCTGTGAGCAGCCCTGGCCCACACAGCACCCTCTCGACAGCAGAAGGACCCTGCCCTGCCTGGGGTCACTCCTTCCACCCACAGCTTCTCCCTGCAGCATCACAGGGAACTCCCTGGGCAGGCTGAGTGCTGACCCTCGCAGGCAGCAGAGTCCCTGCCCCGGCACAAAGAACCCTGGGGTGCAGGGACCCTGCTCTGAAGGACAGCCCTGGGCACCCCTGGCTGCACACCCCTGCAGTTGTCCCCAGCAGAAGGCAGCCGTCATGCTGTGTCCCTCTGGCAGTGCAGCAGGGAAGCCCTGCTCTGGAGCATGTTCTTCTCCTCTACCACAGAGATACTGTGAGAGACATCCTGACAGGTCCTGTAAACTGTGGGATGCAGCAGCTTCAGGTAATCCCACCAGGAACTGTCCCTGCATTGTCCTGCAACCAGAGACTTACCAGTCAAGGGCTGTGAAGATTTCTCCCCCAGTGAGCTCTCAGCACCCTCCCACCCCACACTGCCTTTAACCTCTCTCTGTCTGGCTCCTCTCCCCTTGCTGCCTGCAGGCAGTGCCCTCAGCCCTGCTGCGCTCTGCAGAGGAGCTGCTCCTGGGCAGAGCTGTCTCTCTGCAGTGCTGCCCACTTGCCATCAGCTCCCTCCATCTTAGGGGCCCAGCCCAGCTCAGCAGCAGAGGGACCATCCCAAGGTGTCTCTTCCTCTGTCCCCTCTGGGTTCCCTCCAGGTGTCCCTGGAGCTCCAGGGGAACCTGCTGTGAAACAGGCTGAAGGAAACAGTGATGTTCCCTCCCGCATCTTGGGAGAAACACTTCTTTCCATCAGTGACGTTTCTCCTCTCAGAGACAGAGTGAGGTCTAAGACTGACAATTCCTTGTCCCATCATTAGACAGGACAATCAGAACGTAACCTGGAGGGATGTCCTTTACCCCTGCTGAGGGAAGGGATGCAGATGAGTCAATAGAAGCATCTCATTTGTGGGTTTGTAGTCCTGGGGCTAGAAGGGGATTCAGCTCCCTCCCATGCACAACACAAAAACACAGGAGGTGCAATTCCCCTTGCCCAGTGAGGGTGGAGACACATCTATATGTCATGACTGATGCCTCCACACAGATGGAGCTGCTGAAGGGAGAGGCTGGAGTGCAGATCTCAGGCTGTGGTAAGTGCCTTGATCTTTCGCCTGGGGCAGGGATGGGCAGCAGCAGACCTGCCTGTATTAGGTGTGCCCAGGTGGAGGACCTGCTGCATCAGGTGGCTGAGCTGCAGGAGGCAGTGAGGAGGCTGCATAACATCAAGGAGGCTGAGAAGGAGTTGGATAACGGGGCCTAAGTGCAGTCTGCAGTGGTCCCACAGTCCATGGCCAAATAGCCGAACCCCCCCCACGAGCAGCACACACAGAAGGAAGAGGGATTAAAACTGCAGGAGAATGGAGGGTCGTAAAGGCAAGAAACAGCAGGAGAAAGTGACTTCCTCCAAGGCCTGAGGTGCCCCTGCAGAACCACTTCAGTCCTCTGCAGTCTGAGAAGGAAAGACCCGCCACATCAGGAGAGACACTGGAGCCCAGTAAGGCAGCCCAGTGTTCTCCCTGTATAATGACCAGTGCTACCAAGAAAAAGCGACAGGTGATAGTGGGAGGTGACTCTCTACTGAGAGGCACAGAGGGGCCCGTCTGCCTACCTGATGCGCTCTCTAGAGAGGTGTGCTGCTTACCGGGGGCTCGCATCAGGGATGGCACGGAGAGACTGCCGAGCCTAGTACAGCCCTCAGACTATTACCCGCTGCTGCTGTTTCACGGGAGAACCAGTGATACAGCCAAGAGCAGTCTGAGGCATATCAAGGAGGACTACAGAGCCCTGGGAGCAGTGGTAAAGGACTCTGGGGCCCAGGCAGTTTTCTCATCAATCCTCCCGGTCAAAGGGAAGGGGACTAAAAGGGACAGTCGAATTAGGGAAATCAACACATGGCTACAGGACAGGTGCCACTGCCAGGGGTTTGGCTACTTAGACCACGGGACTCGTTTCGAGAAACCTGGTCGTCTGGCAGCCGACGGGGTCCATCTGTCAGAGAAGGGCAAGAGTATCTTGGGTCATAGGCTAGCCAAGCTGGTAAAGAGGGCTTTAAACTAGATTTGCCGGGGGAGCGGATCCTCAGTCTATCCCAATTCAGCCAGTCCGATGCCAGGGCCAGTAATAGGCACCCAGAGCCTGGAGAAGGATGGCAGGTCAGCAGGAGAGCACTGGAACAGCAGTGGAAAGGAATTTCAGGCCGCAAGGCAGCTTCGTCGGGGGCCCAACTGAAATGCCTCTATGTAAATGCACGGAGTATGAGGAACAAAAAAGAGGAACTAGAGACGTGCGCATACCTGCAAGGCTACGACCTTATTGGCATCATGGAGACGTGGTGGGATGACTCTGAAGACTGGAGCATTGGAATGGAGAGATACAGGCTTTTTAGGAAGGACAGGCAGGGAAGACGAGGAGGGGGTGTTGCGCTCTATGTCAATGACCAGTTCGAGTGCCTGGATCTCTGCCTGGGGAGGGAGGAGGAGCTGACGGAGAGCTTATGGGTCAGGATTAAAGGGAGGGCAGGGACAGGAGACATCATAGTGGGCGTCTGCTACAGGCCACCTGACCAGGAAGACCGAGTGGATGAGGCTGTCCACAGACAGATAGGTGTAGCCTTACGTTCACAGGTCCAGGTCCTCATGGGGGACTTCAACCACCCTGACATCTCTTGAAAGGAAAACACAGCTGGGCACAAGCAATCCAGGAGGTTCCTGCAATGCGTGGATGACAACTTCCTTCTCCAAGTGATAGAGGAGCCAAGGAAGAGAGGTGCCACGCTGGACCTTGTTCTCACCAACAAGGAGGGGCTGGTGGGGGACGTGAAGCTCAAGGGCAGCCTTGGCTGCAGAGACCATGAAATGGTGGAGTTCAAGATCCATATAGCAGCAAGGAGGGCATGCAGCCAGCTCACCAGCCTGGCCTTCAGGAGAGCAGACTTCGGCCTCTTCAGGGACCTGGCTGGGAGAGTCTCTTGGGATAAAGCCCTGGAGGGAAGAAGGGCCCAAGAAAGCTGGTGAGTATTCAAGGACCACCTCCTCCAGGCTCAGGAACAATGCATCCCGACAAAGAGGAAGGCAGGCAAAACAGCCAGGAGGCCTGCATGGATGAACAAGGAGCTCCTGGATAAACTCAGGCACAAGGAGGAAGCCTACAGAGGGTGGAAGCAAGGGCAGGTAGCCTGGGAGGAGTACAGGGGAATTGTCCGAACAGCCAGGGAGCACGTTCGGAAAGCTAAAGCCCTGATAGAATTCAGTCTGGCCAGGGATGTCAAGGCCAACAAGAAATGCTTCTATAGGTATGTCAGTGTTAAAAGGAAGACTAGGGAAAATGTGTGTCCTCTCAGGAAGGAAACGGGAAACCTGGTTACCTGAGATATAGAGAAGACTGAGGTACTCAACGACGTCTTTGCCTCAGTCTTCACCGACAAGTGCTCTAGGCTCACCACAAAAGTCACAGATGGCAGAGGCAGGGACTGGGAGGATGAAGAACCACCCACTGTGAGGAGAGAAAACAACGGACTCCACACGATTCAATATGAATCAAGTGAAAGCCATTTTATTAAGCAAAACTATCCCTTTTTATACAATTTTTACTTTCCCTACACGCGATCACACATATTCTTATTGGTTATAATTCTTGTCCACGAGGCAGTCACGCGGCTTAGCGAACTATTGATTGTTTTATGCAATATAGCAGGTCTCTTATGATTGGTCCTTCTTACTCCGCTCTTCATCGGTTATTTTTCGCTGATTTCTCAGTTCTTAGTTGCTTAACTGCTGATTTCTCGTTTTCTCTCCTCAAGGCTACTGACTCCTCAAAGTTGCTTGTGCTGCTTGCTACGTGCTTAGTCCCAGGTCTCACATGGCTGGCTCAGTACATGTCCGTTTTCCTCCAAATATGTCCCTACACCACTGTGGGAGAAGATCAGGTTCGAGAGCATCTAAGGAACCTGAAGGTGCACAAGTCCATGGGACCTGATGAGGTGCATCCACGGGCCCTGAGGGAACTGGCGGATGAAGTTACTAAGCTGCTATCCATAATTTTTGAGAAGTCGTGGCAGTCTGGTGAAGTTCGCACTGACTGGAAAAGGGGAAACATAACCCCCATCTTCAAGAAGGGAAAAAAAGAAGACCCGGGGAACTACAGGCCAGTCAATCTCACCTCTCTGCATGGCAAGACCATGGATCAGATCTTCCTGGAAACTATAGTGAGGCACACGGAAATCAAGGAGGTGATTCGTGATAGACAACATGGCTTCACTAAGGGCAAATCATGCCTGACAATTTTGGTGGCCTTCTACAACGGGGTTACAGCACTGGTGGATAGGGGAAGAGCGACTAATGTCATCTACCTGGACTTGTGCAAAGCATTTGACACTGTTCTACATGACATCCTTGTCTCTAAATTGGAGAGACATGGACTTGACGGATGGACCACTTGGTGGATAAGGAATTGGCTGGATGGTCACACTCAAAGAGTTGCGGTCAACAGCTCAATGGCCAAGTGGAGACCAGTGATGAGTGGCGTTCCTCAGGGGTCGGTATTGGTACCGGTCCTCTTTAAAATGTGTGTCGGCGACATGGACAGTCGGATTGAATGTGCCCTCAGCAAATTTGCTGACGACACTAAGCTGTGCAGTGTGGTCGACACACTGGAGGGAAGGGATGTCATCCAGAGGAACCTTGACAGGCTTGAGAACTGGGCCTGTGCAAACCGCATAAAGGCCAAGTGCAAGGTCCTGCACGTGGGTTGGGGCAATCCCAAGCACATATACAGGCTGGGCAGGGAATGGATTGAGAACAGCCCTGAGGAGAAGGACTTGGGGGTGATGGTTGATAAGAAGCTCAACATGAGCCGGCAATGTGCGCTTGCAGCCCAGAAGGCCAACCGTATCCTGGGCTGTATCAAAAGCAGCGTAGCCAGCAGGTTGAGGGAGGTGATTCTGCCCCTCTACTCCGCTCCCGTGAGACCCCACCTACAGTACTGCATCCAGCTCTGAGGCCCCCAACAGAAGAAGGACATGGAGCTGTGGGAACAAGTCCAGAGGAGGGCCAGGAAGATGATCAGAGGGCTGGAGCACCTCTTCCATGAAGACAGGCTGAGAGAGTTGGGGCTGTTCAGCCTGGAGAAGAGAAGGCTCTGGGGAGACCTTATAGCAGCCTCCCAGTACCTGAAGGGGCCTCCAGAAAACTGGAGAGGGGCTTTTTACAAGGGCATGTAGTGACAGGACGAGGGGGAACGGTTTTAAACTGAAAGAGGGGAGATTGAGATGAGATATGAGGAAGAAATTCTTTACTGTGAGGGTGGTGAGACACTGGCCCAGGTTGCCCAGAGAAGTTGTGGATGCCCCCTCCCTGGCAGTGTTCAAGGCCAGGTTGGATGAGGCCTAGTGGAAAGGTGTCCCTGCCAATAGCAGGGGGGTTGTAACTAGATGATCTTTAAGGTCCCTTCCAACCCAAACCATTCTATGATTCTATGATTTTATGACTCCCCACTTCTACATGGGACTTATTAGACCATATCCAGAACCTTGTGTTCAGTTTTTGGAACCCTGGTACTGGAAAGGTGCTGGCAAGCTGGGGCAGGTTTAGTGAAGAGCCCTGAATATCGTCAGGGGGCTGGATCACTTTCTCTGTGAGGAAAGGCTGATGAAGCTGGGCTCGTTCATCCAGGAGAAGGAGTGGGTGAAGGATATCTCATAGCAAAGGGGGCCTCACCTTTTCCACCATATGGCCTACCATGCATCGAAACAAGCACTGGTCATCCTGGGAGAATGTACAGTCCTCTGTTCTTGGAGGTTTTCAAGACCCAACTGGATTAAGCTCTGAGAAACCAAGTCTGAATGTATACGTGACCCTGCTTTGAGCAGAAGGTGGGACTACAGAGCTCTCAAGGTCTACTCTGAACCGAAACTGTCATATCATCCTATGATCTCTGGTTCCATATCTGATCAGCAGATGAGAGAGCAGATGAGAGATCAGATATTTATGGGGCAAGAGTCCTCCTGTGGTTTATGTGACCAGATAAAACAAGTCAGGTAAACATCTCCTCCACTTGTTTGACTGTAAGGGGAGCCTTGGAGTCACAACCTCAGACATCTCTATATAACACCTGGAGCTCATTGCAACCAGCTTCAACCACCTCAAAGGCCATGGTCTGGACCCTTAAGTTCCCACTCACAGGTTTTGGGCATTAGGGAAGCTGAATGTCACCTGTGACTATTAAATACATTCCCTGTGTTCATGGACAGCAAGGAGTTTCTCCTTCTAGTGCATTCCCATGTCACAAGGATTCTTCGCCAGGAATTTGTCTCCCTTTCTTTTAGACAACTGCTTTTGGGTGTCTGCCTGCTCTTTCTCGTAGAAGCTCCTCTTACAACTGACAGGAGGCCTTGACCCTCCTTCAGTGTAATTGATCCTCACAGCACTTTTAAATCACTTGGTTCCTTCACTGTCTTGTCCTCCAGGCACCTCCTCAGCCCACACACAGCCTGGCCATCAGCTCAGTCCTGGGGTCTCCTTTCCAAGTGAACCCCCTCCAAGTCCAAGTCTCACGTCTGGTTCTGAGCCTACTTTGGCCCAAGGTGCTCTCCTGAAAGTATGGGTAAAACCGAGCAAGGTTCAGTGACCTCTGCAGTATGCCAGTGCTGTCCCAGAAGGCTCTGTGCTGTTGTACACACCTACCCATCTGTAGACTGTACCTTAGTGCACACACCGTGGACTCCTTTGCAGCATGCTATGAAAAACCTTCTGGCTGGGAATGATTCTTCACAAGATCCTTTTGGGAAGGTTGAGCTGCCAAAGCAAGCCTGCAGATGATCCCTTTTGTGTCCAGGACAACAGGAGGGTTGCTGCCCATGAAATCTGTAGTTCTTAACAAGGCTGTTCTAAGTCCCAGATGACTGATGAGAGAAATGGTGGGGTTGTGGGATGGTGACGAAGACTGCCCATGGAGTGTCTGACATAAAGGGTCTTGATTTCCCTCCATATTTGGACTCTGGAAATACTCTTTTTCTGTGTCAATTAAGAGGAGAATTGCTGATATCACTTAATGTGTAAGTAGATCAATGAAGTGGAAAAATAATAAATCCTTTCATATTGGTTTTTATTATTGAAATCTTTTAGCTTTGACTACACTCCTGAAATCGCCCTAATTAACCAGAAATGAGCTGAGGAATGAAGGAAAACGGTGCATGGAGACTTGGCTTGTCAGGGCATTTTGTATGTTATGGAGCCCTCTGGTGCCGAGTTCCTGAACTGCAGATCTTGAGCGACTGAACAAGCCTCTGAAGTGAGTCAGGAGCAAACCTCCAAGTTTCTGAGGGGGTTAGCGAGTCCCACTGAGCCATCACTGAAGAGACCATGAAGGCAACATACACACAAGGTGATCTCCCTGAAGAAGGAAGTCAGAGATGATGGGTCCTCTGCTGAATGAGGCGACAGCCCTGATAACCGAGGATGCAGAGAAGGCAGAGTTGCTGAATACCTTTCTTGTTTCGGTCTTTAATCCTAAGACCCGCCCTTGTGATCTCCAGACCCTGGATGTAGGAGAGGAAACCTGGAGGTGGGAAGTGTCTCCACTAGTCAGTGAAGACTGGGTTAGTGATCAGTTACAGAAATTGAATACACACAAGTCCATGGGCCCTGATGAGATGCACCCAAGAGTGTTGAGAGAACTGGCTGATGTTGTTGCTCTACCACTCTCCATCATTTTTGCAAGATCGTGGCAAACAGGAGAGGTGCCTGAGGACTGGAGGAAAGCCAATGTCACTCCAGTCTTCAAAAAAGGCAAGAAGGAAGGTCCAGCAAACTACCGACCAGATAGCCTAACCTCCATCCCTGGAAAAATGGTGGAGCGGCTCATTCTGGAGGTCATCTGTAAGCACATGGAAGAGAAGAAGGATATCAGGAGTAGTCAGCATGGATTTACCAAGGGTAAAACATGCATGACTAACCTGATAGCATTCTATGATATTGTGACTGAATGGGTAGATGCAGGGAGACCTGTGGATGTAGTCTACCTTGACCTTAGCAAGGCATTTGACACAGTTTCTCATGACATCTTCGTGAGCAAGCTCAGGAAGTGTGAGGTAGAAGAACAGACAGTGAGACGGATTAAGAACTGGCTACACAATAGAGCCCAAAGAGTGGTAATCAATGGTGCCAAGTCCAGCTGGAGACCAGTAACTAGTGGAGTCCCCCAAGGATCAGTGCTGGGTCCAGTCCTGTTCAACATCTTCATCAATGACCTTGATGAAGGGACAGAGTGTCTTCTCAGCAAGTTTGCTGATGATACCAAGCTGGGAGGTTTGGCTGATACACCTGAAGGTTGTGCGGCCATTCGGCATGATTTGGACAGACTGGAGAGCTGGGCAAAGAGGAACCTAATGAGGTTCAGCAAGGATAAGTGCAGAGTCCTGCACCTGGGAAGGAGGAATAAAATGCATCAATACAGGTTAGGAGGCCATCTGCTAGAAAGCAGCTCCATGGAGAAGGACCTTGGAGTCCTGGTGGACAACAAGTTATCCATGGGACAGCGATGTGCCCTTGTGGCCAAGGAGGCCAATGGTATCCTGGGGTGCATTAAGAAGAGTGTGCCCAGCAGATCAAGGGAGGTCCTCCTCCCCCTCTACTCTACCCTGGTGAGACCTCACCCGGAGTATTGCGTTCAGTTCTGGGCTCCCCAGTTCAAGAGGGACAGAGATCTACTGGAGAGAGTCCAAAGGAGGGCTACGAGGATGATTAAAGGATTGGAACACCTGCCTTAGGAGGAAAGGTTGAGAGCCCTGGGGCTTTTTAGTCTGGAGAAGAGAAGACTGAGAGGGGATCTGATTAATATGTATAAATATATGAGGGCTGGGTGTCAAGAGGAAAGGGGCAACCTCTTTTCACTTGTGTCCTGCGATAGGACAAAGGGCAATGGATGCAAGCTAGAGCACAGGAAGTTCAACCTCAACATGAGGAAGAACTTCTTTCCTGTGAGGGTTACAGAGCACTGGAACAAGCTCCCCAGAGAGGTTGTGGAGTCTCCTTCTCTGGAGACTTTCAAGACCCGTCTGGATGTGTTCCTGTGTAACCTGCCCTAGATTGGTCCTGCTCTGGCAGGGGTGTTGGATTCAATGATCTCCAGAAGTCCCTTCCAACCCCTAACATTCTATGATTCTATGACTCTATGCACCAGGAGACAGGAGGAGAAGGAAGTTGAGGAGGATGATGCACGAGGAGACAGGAGGAAAAGGCACCAGGAGACAGGAGGAAAAGGCACCAGGAGACAGGATGAGGGGACTGAGGAGGAGGAGGAGAAGGAAGAGGAAGAGGAGGATGCAGAAGGAGACAGCAGGTGTAGTAGGCGGAGTAAGTACTAGGAGACAAGAGGAGGAGGAGGAAGATGCACAAGGAGACAAAAGGAGGAGGATGCATGAGGAGACAGCAGGAGGAGGAGGGGGTTGCATCAGGACACAGGAAGATGATGATGATGAGGAGGAGGATCATAGAATCATAGAATGTCCTGAGTTGGAAGGGACCCACAAACATCGTCGAGTCCAACTACTTTCTTGTAACATTCTTAAAGAGCAGCTGGTGAAATATGGGCTGGATGAGCAGACAGCGAGATGGATTGAAAATGGGCTGAATGGCCAGGTCCAGCATATGGTGATAACTGGCACAAAGTCTACTGTGTGTACCCCAGGAATCAATACTGGGTCCAGTCCTGCTCATTAATGATCTGGATGAGGAAACAGATTGTCCCCTCAGCCAGTTTGCAGATGACATTAAACTGGGAGGAGTGGTTTATATGCCAGAGGGTTGTGCTGCCATTCAGAGTGATCTTGACAGGCTGGAGAACTGGGCTGACAGAAACCTCATGAAGTTCAAGAAGGGGAAGTACAAGGCCTGGGGAGGAATAACCCCAGGCACCAGTACATGCTGGGGGTCAACAGGCTGGAAAGCAACTATTCAGAGAAGGAAGGGTTGAGTTCATGGCGGACATCAAACTGACCATGAACCAGCGATGCACCCTGCATGGCAAAGACCAATAGGATCCTGGGGTGCATTAGGAAGAGTTTTTCCATCAGGAAGGTGAGGTAAGCCTTCCTCTCTGTTCAGCACTGGTGAAGTCATGTCCAGAGTGTTGTATCCAGTTCTGGACTCCCCAGTACAAGAGAAACATGGACTTTCTGAAACAAGTCCAGCACAGGGCCAAAAAGATGATGCAGGGACTGGAGCATCTCTCCTAGGAGAAAAGGCTGAGGGAGCTGGGCCTCTTCAGCCTGGAGAAGAGAAGGCTCAGGGGGAAGGGAATGAAGAAGAGGGAGCCAGGGTCGTCTCAGCAGTGCCCAGTGACAGGACAAAAGGCAATGGTCATGAATTAAAACACAGGAAATTCCTCTTGAACACAAGAAAACCCTTCGGTACAGAGGAGGTCAAGCACTGGAGCAGGTTTGCCACAGAGATTGTGGAGTCTCCATTTTTGGAGGTATTCGAAGCTGGACTGGACACAGTTCTAGGCAGCCGGCTCTAGCTGACCCTACTTTGAGCTTAGGGGTTGGACTAGACGAGCTCCAGATATTTCTTCATACTTATATAATTCTGCGATTCTGCAAATCCCACCTCCATTAAAGATCATGAAGGGTCATGAAGGGTCGGAAGGACGATCCAGGGAACTATAGGCCTGTCAGCCTGACCTCGGTGCCAGGCAAGGTGATGGAACAGATCATCCTGAGTGCCATTACATGGCACATGCAGGACAATCGGGGCATCGGGGCCAGCCAACATGGATTCATGAAAGGCAGGTCCTGCTCGACCAACCTGGTCTCCTTCTATGACAAAGTGACCCGCTTAGTAGATGAGGGCAGGGCTGTGGATGTAGTCTATCTAGACTTCAGTAAGCCATTCGACACTGTCTCCCACAGCATCCTCCTGGACAAACTGGCTGCCCGGGGCTTGGATGGGTGGACTCTTAAATGGGTTAAAAACTGTCTGGATGGCCGAGCCCAGAGAGTGGTGGTGAATGGGGCAAAGTCCAACTGGCAGCTGGTCACTAGCGGTGTTCCCCAGGGCTCAGTTCTGGGGCCGGTGCTGTTCAATATCTTTATAGATGATCTAGACGTAGGGATTGAGTGCACCCTCAGCAAATTTGCAGATGACACCAAGCTGGGTGGGAGTGTGGATCTGCTGGAGGGTAGGAAGGCCCTACAGAGGGATTTGGACAGGTTAGATAGATGGGCTGAGACCAATGGCATGAGGTTCAACAAGAACAAATGCTGGGTCTTACACTTCGGCCACAGCAACCCCATGCAGCTCTACAGGCTGGGGGAAGAGTGGTTAGAAAGCGGCCCGGTGGAAAGAGACCTGGGGGTGCTGATCGACAGCCAGCTAAACATGAGCCAGCAGTGTGCCCAGGTGGCCAAGAAGGCCAATGGCATCCTGGCCTCTATTAGGAATAGTGTAGCCAGCCGGTCTAGGGAAGGGATCGTCCCTCTGTACTCGGCACTGGTGAGGCCGCATCTTGAATCCTGTGTCCAGTTCTGGGCCCCGCACTTCAAGGAAGGTGTTGAGGTGTTGGAGCGAGTGCAGAGGAGGGCGACCAAGCTGGTGAAGGGTCTGGAGGGTTTGACCTACGAGGAGTGGCTGAGGGAGCTGGGGTTGTTTAGCCTGGAGAAGAGGAGGCTCAGAGGTGACCTTAGTGCAGTCTACAGCTACCTGAAGGGAGGTTGTAGTGAAGGAGTTGGCCTCTTCTCCCGGGCAACTAGCAATAGGACAAGAGGACATAGCCTCAAGCTTCGCCAGGGGAGGTTCAGGTTGGACATTAGGAAGAATTTCTTTACAGAAAGGGTTTTTAGACATTGGAAGGGTCTGCCCAGGGAGGTGGTGGAGTCACCATCTCTGGATGTGTTTAAGAAAAGACTGGACATGGCACTTAGTGCCCTGGTCTAGTTGACAGGGTGGTGTCAGGGCAACGGTTGGACTCGATGATCCCTGAGGTCTCTTCCAACCTGGCTGATTCTGTGATTCTGTGATCATGCATAAACTGAAGGGACTCCTCCCACAGCTGCCCACCTTTAGCCATGGTATGCTAAGCATCAGAAAGTCTGGGCCCCTGTAGAAGCCCTGCCGGTTACTGCTGTGCCCTGGTGTGTGTCAGCTGGGGTCTGACACTTGGAAGAACAAGGCGTTGTGCTCACTACATAAAGATTTGGCCTGCTCTATCACCTGGGTATTTTGTGGGAAGTAGTAACAGCTGGAGGTGTTGGTCTATTGCAAAGAATTAATGATGAGAGACAAAGCAGTCCGCTTAACTCCATGCAAGAGGATAGCTATGGAGAAGTTGAAGCTTTTTTCAACTAGATGCCAGATCAGAGCCTTCTCTGCAGACATGGTACCCAGCCAGGCAGTCTGTAGCCTCTGTCATTGCAGGGGCTTTGTCTACCCCAGGGCATGACTGGATTTGTCCTTCTAAGCTCCTCAGGATGACAGAGTTGCCCTCCAGTGTAGCATCTGCTTCCCTCAGTTTGATGCACATTATTGGTGAATGTCAGTCATCAGTAAGACCTGGGGTCATTGATCCCTAGACATGCTTGGGGTGCTTAAGTAAGGCTCTGTCCACTTCTTCACCCTGGCTGCAGGTTCTTTATCTCCCACCATGATGTTTTCCTCACTGGCCTCTCCTCTGACCCTCACCCACAAGAGATCATCCAACCTGTTGCCCATCCCTTTGGGGAACTCCATGCACTCGAGCAGCTCCTTTACACAGAGGGCTTACCCCTTGTGTTCTTCCTGAAAAGGTCCTTGGGTATAGACATCCTGAGATCCAAGAACAATGATAATCATTGGTCCGTTCCTTGATTGTACCATCAATGTAATGAGTACAGGACAGGGGAGAGAAGAACCAGCAGAGTTTGGGAGCAGGGACACACAAGTGCAGACCTTGGTGGGACAGGCTTCATATTCATGCTCTGCCTGTATCTAATGGGTGGAGATTGTAGAATCAGAGAATGTCCTGAGATGGAAGGGACCCACAAGGATCATTGAGTCCAACTCCTGTCCCAGCATAGGGCAGCCCCAGAATTCACACCATGTGTCTGAGGGCATTGTCCAAACGCTTCTTGAATGCTGTCAGGTTTGGTGCCATGACTGCTTCCCTGGGGAGGCTGTTCCAGTGCTCCACCACCCTCTGGGTGAAGAACATTTTCCTAATATCCAACCTAAACCTGCCCTGGCATATATTCCTGCCATTCCCTCGAGTTCTGTCACTGGTCACCAGGGTGAAGAGGTCAGCGCCTCCTCCTCCTCTTCCCTTTGTGAGGAACTTGCAGACCGCAATGAGGTCTCCCTTCAGTCTTCTCTTCTCCAAGCTGAACAGACCTACTGACTTCAGCCGCTCCTCGTATGGCTTCCCCTCTAAACATTTTACCATCTTTGTGGCTCTCCTCTGGACACTCTCTAGTATCTTCATATCCTTTTTCTACTGTAGTTTGATGTCCTTGTTCTGTTGAGGTGTCCAAAACTGCACACAGTACTCGAGGTGAGGCCGCACCAGTGCAGAGTAGAGCCGGACAATCACCTCCCTCGACCGGCTAGCAATACTATGCTTGATGCACCCCAGGACACGGCTGGCCCTCCTGGCTGCCAGGGCACACTGTGGGCTCATGTTCAACTTGCCGTTGACCAGAATCCCCAGATCCCTTTCCATGGGGCTGCTCTCCAGCCTCTCGTTCCCCAGCCTGTATGTACATCCAGGGTTGCCATGTCCCAGGTGCAAAATCCGGCACTTTCCCTTGTTAAACTTCATGCAGTTGGTGATCGTCCACCTTTCTAATTTATCTAGGTCTCTCTGCAGGGCCTCTCTGCCCTCGGGAGTGTCAACAGCTCCTCCCAGTTTTGTGTCATCGGCAAACTTGGATAGTAGTCCTTCAAGTCCTGTGTCCAAATCAATAATGAAGATATTGAAGAGCACTGGCCCCAAGAGGGATCCCTGAGGAACCCCACTAGTGACAGGCCGCCAGCTCGGTGTAACCCCATTTACTGTAACTCTTTGAGACCTACCCATCAGCCAATTGTTCACCCATTGCATTATGTGTTTATCCAGCTGTATGCTGGACATTTTGCCCAGGAGGATACTGTGAGAAACAGTATCGAAAGCTTTACTGAAATCCAAAAAGTTCTGTGATTCTCTGCTGGAGAGAGCCATTTGTGGATGTGTGCGCTTGTCTGTGCATCGGGGAATGGGGGGGATGAGGGAATCCTGAGGACAGCTCCTGCACAGATGGAAGGTCTAAGACCAGCTCCAGGAGGGATCCGTACTGTCTGTGTGTCTCTATAGGTGTACATCTTACACTAACACAGCCTGGCATGCAAACAGCCCAGCCCTCATTTCCCTTTCTCCACTGACTGTGGTTTGGTTTGGCCTAGAGCCATCCTGAGGTCCCTTCCAGGATGAGTGACTGTGCCTTTCCTTCCACCACAGGTCTTCCTGTCACGATGATAGGGAGAGCACTCATGTTCCCCAAGACCACAGAATTAAGCAGACATGAGTTTAGTCCACTCAGGTGTGGGTTTTTTCTCCCACTCAAGCCATTGACACAAGGCTGCTAGGCAGGTTACCCCAAACAGGCATCATCATATTCTGAGCTGAACTTTTGCTTTTCCTTTTCCCTCTTTCTCTCTCCCAAGTTCTTCCCTTTCATCTCCCTCCAGTGAGATGTGGTGTGGCCACACCTGGACTAGTGTGTCCCTTTGCAGTAAATCCTGCTCTAGACAGGAGGGGAAGAAATGGAGAGTGCCCACAGGAGGTCTGCACATGTCCTGTACTTAAGGCCCCAAGCACCATCTTTGTGACACCTTCCATCCCAACACAACTCCAGGAACACTCTGACCCTGGACAACCACAGTGCTCTCCAGGCAGCTCCAGATTCCCCTGCCAGAGGATGGGTGTCTTCAGTGTCACCTGTGGGAAATCCCTGGGTACATCCCTCAGTTACACTCACAATCTTACCTGTCATGAGATACTGACTGCTGACTCCTAAATCCAGTCCTATGTCTCTAAAGGGTCACAAAAAGACACTAAGCTTTTTAGTCCTGAACACATGGTGGAAGAGGAACTACAGGGGTGCAGTTCCTCAGGCCTCTTTGGAGAAAAAGCCCAGCATGAAAGCACTGCAATGAGGAGATCACATTCTATTAGAGAGATGCAGTGAATGAGGCCATCTCTGAGTCACTGTTAGACACACTTTAATAAGGGAAGCAGGTGACACAAAGTAGGTACGTGTCTCAGGTGTAGTGACACAAATGCAAACGTATGTGTAGGAACAAACTAACCATGAATGAGAATAACAAAAGCAATAATGATAAACACAACAAGGAAAAATTGAGACCAAAATACCAAACAAACAAACAAAAAAAACCAGGATGGCATCAGATGCTGTAGGAGTCATTTGTGGAGAGAAGTGGTAAATTTCTCACTCTTGAAAAAACATCTGTGGAATCACTTTCTTAATGGCATCCTTGAGTTCCTTGTTCCTCAAGCTGTAGATGAGGGGGTTCACTGCTGGAGGCACCACTGAGTACAGAAGAGCAACCATGGTGAGGAGATGGAGGGGGCTTCAGGTGAGCAAACATGGCAGTGCTGAGAAACAAGGAGACCACGGCCAGGTGAGGGAGGCACGTGGAAAAGGCTTTGTACTGTCCCTGCTCAGAGGGGATCCTCAGCACGGCCGTGAAGATCTGCACATAGGACAGCACAATGAAAACAAAACAACCAAAAGCTAAACAGACACTAACCCCAAGAAGCCCAACCTCCCTGAGGTAGTAGTGAGAGCAGGAGAGGTTGAGGATGTGGGGGATTTCACAGAAGAACTGGTCCAGGGCATTGCCTCAGCAGAGGGGTAGTGAAAATGTATTTGCCATGTGCAGCAGAGCATAGAGAAACGCACTGGCCCAGGCAGCTGCTGCCATGTGGACACAAGCTCTGCTGCCCATCAGGGTCCCGTAGTGCAGGGGTTTGCAGATGGCAAAGTAGCGGTCATAGGCCATGATGGTAAGAAGAGAATACTCTGATGTCATCAAAAAGAAAAAGACCTGGGCAGCACATCCTGCATAGGAGATGGCCCTGGTGTCACTAAGGGAATTAGCCATGGATTTAGGGACAGTGGTTGAGATGGAGCCCATGTCAAGGAGTAAGAGGTTGAAGAGGAAGAAGTACACTGGGGTGTGGAGGCGGTGGTTGCAGGCTACAGCAGTGATGATGAGGCCATTGCCCAGGAGGGCAGCCAGGTAGATGCCCAGGAAGAGCCAGAAGTGCAAGAGCTGAAGCTCCCGCCTTTCTGCAAATGGCAGGAGGAGGAACTTGGTGATGGAGCTGCTGTTGGACATTTGCTGCCTCTGGGAATGGGACACTGTCATAGGAGAAAAAGACAGTGACAAGTTAGGGGAGACTTCTATAAGCAAAATCAAAGCCATTTCCCACAGTCTCCCCCCCTGTAACACACTGACATCCTTTTGTTTTTCTAGGAGACCTTCCTTCAGCTCTGTGGCTGGAGTCCTGTTTGGTGCTGGCCACGTGTGCAATGAAGAGCAGGGCATCTGCCCATCGGCTCTCAATCACCAGCCCTGCTCTGCAGAAGTGTGGAGGGGCAGGGACCGGTCCTGGTGTTCAACTTTGTCCTGTGAAACTATTGTTAACTGCCTGTCAGCATCTGCACCCCCAGAGCTAAGGAACAGGGGTGGCAGAAGGCAGTTTAAGAGTTCTAGGTTCTTTTAGAGCTCCCCCTCCCTCTGCCCTGGTGAGTATTCTTGGATGTCAGAAACCCTCAGCATTTCTGCTGCATTCAGGGAGAAAAGAGCGAGTCCTGCGAGGCAAGAGGATTGGCTGTGGCTTAGTGCAGAGTGAGAGGAACTGGTCTGTCCCTCTGTCCTGTTCCCAGTTTCTGTGGGCTTGCACCTTTCTGACATGGAGAGTCATCACACTCCCACGTTACCCTGAAAAACAACCAGACTCTTCTGAGAGCAGAGGGATCCACTGCAGACCACTAAATGTCTCACCCATTCTCAAGGTCTCAGCACCCCACTTCCAGCCCACAACACTCATGCCTTATTTCACCAACCCAACAGCATTTCCTCAGTTACAGAGGCTTTGCATTCTCCTTGGGGCTTTCAGATAAAACAGAGGTGCTATGAGATAGTTTTGCATTGTTGAGGGCAGCTCGCAGCTTGGAAGGACATCTCAAGGGGACAGCCAAGTGTCCAAACCAGGGCATCTCAGTAGGAGTCAGCTCATATCCCAGCCCCACAGACTGTATTGACCAGATCCCACAGGTGAGAGGAAAGCTGGGACACTTGTTCCCATGGACACACCTACATGAAAGGTCCCCCAAGATCAATGTGTGACTCCGCAGCTGAAACTCCACCTCCCCAGAGAGCCTGGCAGCAAGAATGAAATAACCACAGCAATGACACAGACAAGGATTTAAATGCGGTGAAACCAGAACAAACAGCTGACAGCAGCGGCAGCAGCGGCAGCGGCGACAGCGACTCGAGGTTAGTGCGGGGGCGAGGGCGACATCGGGCTTAACCGGGCGGTTTTCGTACTCTGGCCCCCCCCCGAGCGCCCCCCCCCGAGCATCAGCCCCGAGCTGCTTCCCCCCCCACCCCGGACCCGGAGGTTCCCGGCAACGAATCAGGAGAGGAGGGGGCGTAGCCGGAGGCACCGCGGGCGATTTAAACGCACCACCCCCTGTTGACTGGGTGATAAAGAGCTTCCTGGAGGTCAGGGACTAGTCCCTGCCCAGAGGGGAGAGACTCAGCTGTGACTGGGTGTGTCCCAGGGCAGGAGAGGCTGCAGCCGTTTGCAGTTCGTTGGGGGAGGGCGCTGACTCCCTCCCAGTGCACAAGGCGAGGAAGGTGCCAAGGAGCTGTGAACCAGGGGTGTCACCAGCAGGTATTTCCCAGCTCAGTGAAAGAACAATGGTATCTACCCGGCGGAAGAAGACCAAAATGGATGTGGGAACCCAGACAGAGCTCCCACGGAAGGAGGCGATGGTGCAGGTCACAGGCTGCAGGGAATGCTTCAGCATCTCTGTGGTGACAGGGGGCTGTGTGCGCTGTGAGCAAGTAGATGATCCGCTCAGCCGAGCGGCACAGCTGCAAAGTCAGGTTGAAAGGCTTCAAGCTGAAGTAGAAAGGCTTAGGAGCATTCGGGAGGCTGAAATGGAGATAGACTGGTGGAGCCAGGCTCTGCCTTCCCTGCAACAAAAATAGGAGCACCTGCCGGAGAGCTCCCAGGATGGAGGGACCCCTGTACTCTGCCCCTCTCAGGTGGAAAACAATAACCTAGAGGAGAACAATAACCTAGAGGAGAGGAGTGAGTGGAGGCAAGTCTATGGCCGTGGCAAAAGGCGAGTGCCCTCCTTGCCTACCTTGCCTCCACAGGTGCCTCTGAGCAATAGATATGAAGCCCTAGTGGAATACAGCCAGTCCAATGGGGATGTGGTGGAGAGGCAACCTATATCAGAGGTCCCACCACAGTCAGAAAAACCTGACAGGCGTATAGCTACCTCCTCCACAAGGAAGAAGAGAAGAGTTTTAGTGGTTGGAGACTCCTTCCTAAAGGGATCTGAGGGCCCAATATGCAGAGCTGACCCCCATCACAGGGAGGTCTGCAGCCTGCCTGGAGCCCGAATCAGGGATATCACCAGGCAACTCCCCAACCTGGTGAAGGCCACAGACTACTACCCCCTGCTGATCTTCCAGACAGGTGGGGAAGAAGCTGCATCCCGTAGTCTGAGGGGGATGAAGAAAGACTACAAGGCCCTAGGACGGTTGGTGAAAGAGTCTGGGGCACAAGTTGTTTTCTCCTCCCTCCTTCCATTTTCAGGTGATGACGTGGGATGGAATAGTAGGATTCTCTCTGTTAATGCCTGGCTACAAGACTGGTGCTACAGGCAGGGCTTTGGGTTCTTTGATAATGGCTGGTTTTATAAGACACCAGGCGTGACGGTAATACATGGGAAAGGTTTATGTCGTAGGGGCAAAAGGGTTCTGGGACAGGAATTAGCAGGGCTCATTCGGAGAGCTTTAAACTAGATTCGAAGGGGGACGGGTTAGTAGCTGGGCTTGCACCACTGGGGCAACGCTCTAGTGTTGAGGTAGACCAGGAGGCCTCCCATCCCCCTGGGGTGAAATCGGTGTACTCAGCTCGCTCCCTGAAATGCCTGTACACCAATGCACGCAGCATGGGGAATAAGCAGGAGGAGTTAGAAATCCGTGTTCGGTCGGGGGGCTATGATCTAGTGGCAATTACAGAGACTTGGTGTGACGCCTCACATGACTGGAATGTGGTCATGGATGGCTATGTCCTGTTCAGGAAAGACAGGCCGCTAAGGAGAGGTGGTGGAGTTGCTCTTTATGTGAGTGAGCAGCTCGAATGTATTGAGTTCTGTCCAGGGGCGGATCAGGAGCGAGTTGAGAGTTTGTGGGTGCGAATGAAGGGGCAGGCTGGCAGGGGTGATACTGTTGTGGGAGTCTATTACAGGCCACCGGATCAGGATGAGGAGGGTGATGAGGCCTTCTACAGGCAGCTGAGAGCAGCCTCGCAATTACAGGACCTGGTTGTCGTGGGGGATTTCAACTCCCCTGATATTTGCTGGGAGGCCTACTCAGCCAGCCATCCCCAGTCCAGGAGGTTCCTCCAGTGCGTTGATGATAACTTTCTGATGCAAATGGTGGATGAGCCAACTAGGAGAGGAGCTTTGCTGGATCCGATCCTCACTAACAAGGAGGGTCTGGTTGAAGAGGTGAAGGTTGAGGGCAGCCTTGGTTGTAGTGACCATGAGATGGTAGAGTTCAGGATCTCATGTGGCAGGAACAGAATAGCTAGCAGAATTGCAACCCTGGACTTCAGGAGGGCCAACTTTGGCCTTTTCAAGCAATTGCTAGGGGAAATCCCATGGGACAGGGTACTAGAAGGTAAGGGGGCCCAAGAGAGTTGGTTAGCATTCAAGGACTGCTTCTTCCGAGCTCAAGATCAGAGCATCCCAGCAGGTAGGAAGTCAAGGAAGGGTACCAGGAGACCTGCATGGTTAAACAGGGAACTGCTGGGCAAACTCAAGTGGAAGAAGAGGGTGTACAGATCATGGAAGGAGGGGCTGGCCACTTGGGAGGAATATAAGTCTGTTGTCAGAGGATGTAGGGAGGCAACTAGGAAAGCTAAGGCCTCCTTGGAATTAAACCTTGCAAGAGAGGTCAAGGACAACAGAAAGGGCTTCTTCAAATACATTGCAGGTAAAGCCAACACTAGAGGCAATGTAGGCCCACTGATGAATGAGGTGGGGGCCCTGGAGACAGAGGATAAAAAGAAGGCGGAGTTACTGAATGCCTTCTTTGCCTCTGTCTATACTGTTGGAGGCTGTCCTGAGGAGCCCCGGCCCCCTGCGGCCCCAGAAGAAGTCAGGATAGAGGAGGAATCTGTCTTGGTAGATGAGGGCTGGGTCAGGGACCAATTAAGCAATCTGGACGTCCATAAATCCATGGGCCCTGATGGGATGCACCCGCGGGTGCTGAGGGAGCTGGCGGAAGTCATTGCTAGGCCACTCTCCATCATCTTTACTAAGTCGTGGGCAACGGGAGAGGTGCCTGAGGACTGGAGGAAAGTGAATGTCACTCCAGTCTTCAAAAAGGGCAAGAAGGAGGACCCGGGTAACTATAGACCGGTCAGCCTCACCTCCATCCCCGGAAAGGTGATGGAGCAACTTGTTCTTGGTGCTGTCTCTAGGCACATCAAGGATAGGGGGATCATTAGGGGCACTCAGCATGGCTTCACCAAGGGAAAGTCATGCTTAACCAACTTGATAGCCTTTTATGAGGATGTTACCCGGTGGATAGATGATGGTAAAGCTGTGGATGTGGTCTATCTCGATTTCAGTAAGGCGTTTGACACGGTCTCCCACAGCATCCTCGCAGCTAAACTGGGGAAGTGTGGTCTGGATGATGGGGTAGTGAGGTGGATTGTGAACTGGCTGAAGGAAAGAAGGCAGAGAGTGGTGGGCAATGGGACAGAGTCCAGTTGGAGGCCTGTGTCTAGCGGAGTCCCTCAAGGGTCGGTACTGGGACCAGTACTATTCAATATATTCATGAATGACTTGGATGAGGGAATAGAGTGCACTGTCAGCAAGTTGGCTGATGACACCAAACTGGGAGGAGTGGCTGACACAGCGGAAGGCTGCGCAGCCATTCAGAGAGACCTGGGCAGGCTGGAGAGTTGGGCGGGGAGAAATTTAATGAAATATAACAAGGACAAGTGTAGAGTCCTGCATCTGGGCAAGAACAACCCCATGTACCAGTACAAGTTGGGGACAGAGCTGTTGGAGAGCAGCGTAGGGGAAAGGGACCTGGGGGTCCTAGTGGACAGCAGGATGGCCATGAGCCAGCAGTGTGCCCTTGTGGCCAAGAAGGCCAATGGCATCCTGGGGTGGATTAGAAGGGGTGTGGTTAGCAGGTCGAGAGAGGTTCTCCTCCCCCTCTGCTCTGCCCTGCTGAGGCCGCATCTGGAATATTGTGTCCAGTTCTGGGCCCCTCAGTTCAAGAAGGACAGGGAACTGCTAGAGAGAGTCCAGCGCAGAGCCACGAAGATGATGAAGGGGGTGGAACATCTCCCTTCTGAGGAGAGGCTGAGGGAGCTGGGTCTCTTTAGCTTAGAGAAGAGGAGACTGAGGGGTGACCTCATTAATGTTTATAAATATGTAAAGGGCAAGTGTCAGGAGGATGGAGCCAGGCTTTTCTCAGTGACATCCCTTGACAGGACAAGGGGCAATGGGTGCAAGTTGGAACACAGGAGGTTCCACATAAATATGAGGAAAAACTTCTTTACGGTGAGGGTGACCGAACACTGGCACAGGCTGCCCAGAGAGGTTGTGGAGTCTCCTTCTCTGGAGACATTCAAAACCCGCCTGGACGCGTTCCTGTGTGATATGGTCTAGGCAATCCTGCTCCGGCAGGGGGATTGGACTAGATGATCTTTCGAGGTCCCTTCCAATCCCTAACATTCTGTGATTCTGTGATTCTGTGAAGTGGAGAAACAAGGGAAAATACAGAGAGGGTCTGGCTGGGAGAGGCCAGGGCAGAGGCAGCCGGGCCCTCAGGACAGCATTACCCTGACCCAGCTGTGCACGCCACCTCCCACACACCAGCATTGCCGGGCAGCTGCTCTCAGCCCCTGTGCTCTGCAGAACGAATGTGGCACGTGGCTGGAGGGACCACCACGGCTCTGCTGGAGCTCTGGCTGAACAGGAGGGGCTTCATGTCCTGGACCCCACAGCCCTGAGGGCAGAGGCTTTGGTGGGTGGGAGAGGAGGCAAGGGGGCTTGCTCAGAGGAAGGGGTCTGCATTGGAGGGGGTCACATGGAGTTTTCTGAATTCTCCCTCCCACAACATTTCTGGCTTTAGTTTCCTCTCATTCCCAGATCATATCCCTGCTGCCTGGAGATTTTCCTCCTGGGTGGTGTTTCCCTATCAGCACTCACAGACCCCATTGCAACCTCTGTGCACTCACCTACACAAACCTGCCTGTTTGCAGGGCACTGGCTGCATGCATGTTCCTGTTTGGAGGTTCAGAAGGGCGGAACACCCTGATGGGTCCAGTAAAGGTGATGCTGGTGCTGTCCATGGGCAGAGGAGTGGCTGCAGGCACTTTAGGAGGCTCCTAGAAGACCTACTGACCACTCAAAGATACAGCTGAGGAGTCTTAATGACTTGTTCAAACTTGATGAGCCCTTTTCTATTTCTCTTTTGCTCTCCCTCCATCCCCCTCCTCTCCCCTGCCCTGAGAGTATGAAAAGAGGCTCAGAAAATCTCTTTATCATTAGAGTAAACCCTACCTTGAACTTGGTCTTAAAACATCTCCTTGGAAGTTTCCTAGTGCTAATCTAGATCTGTGAGCAGCCCTGGCGCATGCAGCACCCTCTCGACAGCAGAAGGACCCTGCCCTGCCTGGGGTCACTCCTTCCATCCACAGCTTCTCCCTGCAGCACCAGAGGGAGCTCCCCGGGTAGGCTGAGTGCTGACCCTCGCAGGCAGCAGATTCCCTGCCCCGGCACAAAGACCCCTGGGGTGGAGGAACCCTGCTCTGAAGGACAGCCCTGGGCACCCCTGGCTGCACACCCCTGCAGTTGTCCCCAGCAGAAGGCAGCCGTCATGCTCTGTCCCTCTGGCAGCGCAGCAGGGAAGCCCTGCTCTGGAGCATGTTCTTCTCCTCTGTAGGTAGATTAGGGTACGGCGACCGGAAAATCTCGGGCTGTAACGGAAGGTAGGCGTGGCGAAAGGAGCAGGATGTGTCATTATCGTGCGAGTTCGTACGGGACAAGACGACTATATAAGGCTGTTGCGCAGTTAAATAAACGCCATTTGTTGCATCCTTGCATTGGTGTCAGTGCTCAATGGCCCTGGGGTGCGGATAGCCTCAGGCCAGCCAGCAACCGAACGGAGCTTGCTGCAGACAAGCGGCAACAAGTGGTGACCCCGACGTGATTGCTGGGCTGGCGGACCGCAGGCGGTCGGAGTGGGTTCGCGAACCATGGAAACCTTGATAAAGGTGATTTCGTTACTGGGCGGGGAATTTAAGATTTCTGTGAAATCGAAAGACGTAGCCCAGTGTGTGGACCGTCTCGTTAAAGGGCGGGGCGGTGGCAGGACTGGCTGATTGTTTACAGCCGAATACCTGGGAGCGGTGCTTGATGTAGCTCGCTGAGCGAGCTATGGCAGCGGGTTCTGCCAAAGAATTAAAAACATGGGGAGTTATCTTGTGGCTGCTACGGACTGCGCGGGAGGACTGGGCGACATGGGATGCGGCTCGGACGTGTTTACATGGGGTCTACCCTGACCAATACAGAAGTGACAGTGGTGAAACTCCTCCAACATATACTCTCTGAGAGAGGAATTAAATATGACGAAGCTGCGTTAAAGCAGTTACTGTTTTGGGCAAAAGATAAAGGACATTTTACAACCTTTAATGATGTCTTTGAAGTGCCTTTATGGGAGAAGATTGGTGACTCTCTCTGGAATGCGGTGTCAAGTGGTGATAAGGAAGCCTTTAAATTGTCTGCTACATGGAGGCTGGTTAGTGAAGCATTAAAAGGAATAAAAGCAGAGAGAGAAGTCACACATACAGCTTTTATGGCTTTAGGACCACAGGCGCCTACTACCCCCTCACTGTTTGCGGGACCAACACCTCCCACGGCCCCAGTGGCTGTACCGGTGGCAGCTCCTTTATCACCGTGGGTACGGACGGCTCCGAAAAAAGCTGAGGAGCGGGGAGTGAGAAAAATAGATACAGATCCATCAGAACCGGTAGTGCGCCCTAAAACATGAACTCGATTTGAACTAATTGATTCAGATGCTGAACAGGAGACTTGGCAGAAACCCCCTCTGAAACCCCCTCCCTCTCATTGATCTCTCTACGGATGAGGCTGAGCAGGAGGACAAGAAGGAGGGTAAACATGCTTTGTACCCACCTTTACTGGATTCGCCATTTACGGAGTCAGCAGTACCAGAGTCACAAGGACTTAAAGGACTGTTACCATCACGAAATGGACACGAACTTGACATGACAGAGCTTGGTAGACTACTGGAAGAATTAAAGACGGAATTGCAGCAGCATCGTTCAGCCAACGCCTCGGGACACGTGACTATGTCTCCCCCAAAAACCCCCCTCTGTGTTCGAGACAAGTATTAGGGCCACCTCAACCTCCTTTACAACTCCCTACTCCACCTTTAGATCAGGGCGGGGGGGGGAGGTTTGCGTCCATCTGGTAATGTGGGAGGTGAGGGAGAGGGTCAGCTTCCGCCTGCGTATACAGGGGAAGTCGGGGGAGGTGAGGGAGGAGTGAAATGGAAAGGGGTCATTCGAGATGTGTTATTAGAAGGAGTTGTGATTCCACGGGCATATCCGGTGATTGTGGGTGCGGGTCCTGAGGGAAGAAATATTTGGCAACTGTTAGATTGGAAAATTGTAAAAGAAGCATTACCACTATAGTTAGCGAAAGACAACACAGGTGAGGACTGCAGAAAAGTTGTTGCAGGGATGGCAAATAGTAATGCCACCTTAACTGAGCTAATGGATGCTTGTGAGAAAGTAGGAACCACCACATTTCAGATGGAGCATTTAGCAAAAACTTTTGCGGCGGCAATTAAGGTAGTTCATCGTTGTTATACACGCGAACAGGAAGGTCACTTTAAGAAAAACTGCCTTAAGAAGTTGAAGCTGAGTGGGAGAGATAACTCTGTTTTGATGTGCCATTGCTGTGGGGAGCTAGGGCATTTTGTGAAGCTGTGCAGGTCTCAGTATAATGCTCAAGGTCAGCTGATAACAACCAGCTGCAGAATACAGGGAAACTGGAGAAAGAACGCGGCGGGGGAACCGTATGCTGACACAAATGAATCTTCCCAACCAGTTCCAGGCCTATGCAGTTAACTCGCAGCCCAAACCGCAGGGAGCGCAGGACTGGTGTTTCCACACGGGGTTAACCTGTGCGGCTGCCAAGCCTTGGACCTGTGGCAAACAGGGATAA
Organism: Nyctibius grandis; assembly: GCF_013368605.1. NCBI lineage: Eukaryota > Metazoa > Chordata > Aves > Nyctibiiformes > Nyctibiidae > Nyctibius > Nyctibius grandis. Next base: position 13,847,520 of record NC_090667.1, read on the forward strand.
TGCTAATGCTGATTGTCAAAAGATCATTGAAGCTTTACCTGGAAAAACAGATTTGAATGCTATGATAAAGGCATGTGCAAAAGTGGGTACTGTGGAACATAAGGTTCAAGTTATGGCTGCGGCCGTACTTGGGGCTTACGTTGTCACAATTGCAGTCTCTATTCCAATTGTTAGCAGGGGACACAACTTTAACAGCGCCACGACACACTACTTCAGAGATACAGCAACTGATTACAGAAATAGAAAGCAGGCTACATTCCAAATTTGTACATCGTATTGATTTGAATCAGGAAATACAAATTATCACTTTGTTTGATAGGCAAATTCCGTATGCAATAATTGGTCAATGGAATTCAGAATGATCAGATTCGTTACAGAGCTATTGGCACAGATTATTCATCAAAGGACGGATGCGATGTCGGGAGCTTGTGGCCAGAGATCCCTGCATCACTAACCGTTCCTATTTTGCAGCTCAGTATTTTGAGTGGTGTATGGCTAATAGCTTTGCTTTGCAAACAGCTATGGAGAATTTCTCGGGACAGGTTGTTTACCACTTGCCCTCCCATCCTGTTATAAAATTGAGTGTGGAACTTCCAATTGCCACAGGAGTGTGGTGCGCAGACACTCCTGTGGATGGAACTACCATTTTTACGGATGGATCTGGGAACAGAGGCAAGGCGGGCCTTGTCTGGTATTCTGATGGCAAGTGGGAATCTATGGTAATACAACAAAAGGGTTCACCTCAGGTGGTAGAATTACGAGCTGTATTAAAAATATTTCAGAATTTTCCCATTCCCTTTAATTTGATTGCTGATTCAGCATATGTAGCTGGCATTATAAAGCAATTGGATAGATCTGTTATAGAGCATATATGTAATCAGTGTGTTTTTGAATTGCTGCGAGCTCTGTGGCAAGAAATTCAAATCCGAACTGCATTGTTTTATGTTTTACATGTAAGAAATCATACTAATTTGCCTGGGTTTATTGCAGAAGGCAATGCTCGAGTGGACTCTTTGGTTTTTCATCCTAAAACAACAATTTGTACCAGAGTGGAAGCAATAGCACAATTGCTTGTCAAAGTGCATAAAAGGATTACAGACATTACCGGACTAGACTCAGATGCTATCTATTTACCTATCAGAAAGGAATATCTACAGTGGTTAACAAATCAGTCAACTCTTTTTCAAATGGCCTTACAGGACTTTACTGGACAATTGTTAACACATTTGCCAAAAGATAAAAAGCTACAGTTTATTTGCAAACAGGATTGGGAAAAAAAAACCTATCAGATCAGAGATACCTATGACTGGACTAACTGTTTTTACTGATGCAGGAAAACGATCACATTCAGCAGTTATTACCTGGCAAGAGGATGGACAATAGAAACATTGTAAATTCTCAGGACAAACTGAGGACTCATTGCAGACACTTGAATTTTTTGCAATATATCAGGTTTTTGTAAAATGGACCAATAAGAAATATGCGACTTTACACTATTTTGCTACAGTTGCATCAAGCAATAAACCTCAGAGAGATACCTTATTTTGTCACCCACATTCATAGTCATCAATTTGATCAAAATTTGAGCATTGGAAATAATAAAGCAGACACACTTGTATCCTATACGCAAATATCACCAAATTTATTTGAACAAATACACCTATCCCATCAATTCTTTCATCAATCAGCGAAAATGTTAGCGAAACAATTTCACCTCACCATGGCACAAGCACGTGAATTAGTTAGTGTTTGTCCTAGTTGTCAGAAAATTGGCATGGGAATTGGAATAGGGGTAAATCCTCGAGAGTTGAGTGCGTTGCAACTGTGGCAAATGGACGTTACTCACATTGCAGAATTTGGAAGGCTCAAATATGTTCATGTATCTGTTGATACGTTTTCACATATAATATGGGCAACAGCACAAACTGGGGAAACAGGTCGTCAAGTCAAATGACATTTACTTGCTTGCTTTACAAGTCTTGGGGTTCCACAACAACTTAAGACTGATAATGGACCAGCATACTGTTCATAAATTTTGCGTCAATTTTGTCAACTATGGGGTATTACACATGTCACCGGGATTCCTCATTCGCCTACGGGTCAGGCGATTGTGGAACGTGCTCATAGTACATTGAAACAGCTTCTGCAAAAACAAAAAGGGGGAGAGGAAACTGAACCTTCTGAGAGACTTGCAAAAGCTGTTTATGTACTTAACCATTTAACTTTAGCAGGAGATAAGGAGCGACCCCCAATTGTAATACATTGGGAGGCAGTTCGACAGGGAGCAAGCTACATGCAAAACAAAGGCAAAGTGTGGTATAGGGAACCAGGTACTAAGGAGTGGTTGGGACCAGGGGAACTATTACTAATGGGTCGAGGTTATGTTTCTGTCTCTACAGGCGCAGGAGTACGGTGGATTGTTTCTAAAAGGATGGTTAGCCACATTATTAGAGGGAATAGTTTATATAGTTGTGATTATAATTATCATAGGGATCTGCGTGGGTTGTATTGAGGCAATCATTGAGAATAGTATATGGAAGTAGTGAGATAATAAATCTAACTACTTCCAAAGGGGGAAATTGATACCGGATGGTTTAGCAACGGTTTAGCAAGAGTAGGCCTCAGAGTAGGCTCTAAAAGGCCTGCTCTGTGTTACCTTTAAACAGAATCAGCTTTCCTGTCAGTAGTTTTCCTTTCAGCTAGAATAACAGAGAATAACAGTATGTTCTGAAGTAAACTGCATGTTTTGTAGATAGAGTCTGCTTATGGGAATGTTTATAATAGGCATTATCCTACTTGTGTTACCCTGTTTGTTTGCATGTTTGCAGAAAACTGTGCAATGAATGGTCAATACAACCTTTGTGGCTCAACAACAGAGAGCAGGATTTATGGGTAACCAAGGCTGGGATTCTCTGACTGGGCTCTGCGAGACACAGGGAACAAGGTTTAAGTAAGAAACAAAAACACAGAATTAAGATTCTTGGGGAGGGGGAAGGATTCCCAGACGTAATTCCTGTCAACTACCAATCTCACATTTTACATCGCCCTCTTTATTCTTTAAATCATTTTGCCCGGGGAGACCAAGAGCGTGCCCCAATTGAGCGACATTGGGGTCCAGGGGTGCCAGAAGTGGGCCCCCCAGTCAAGGTTCGGTTCCCTGGGACAGCGGAGTGGGAAACAGGTTGGGAGCTGCTACATCACGGGAGGGGGTATGCCGCCATCAAACGGGATGATGTTATACAGTGGGTCCCTACACGCTGTTTGCGCCCTGATTTAAAACAAAATCCTAACCCGAAGTAATATGTACGCTGTCCGAGCTTTATGTTTTGCAGGAGTACCTGTGGGGGAAGCCGAAACAGCACCAGCCTCGACCTTCAGACATGAGGAGTCAAGACAGTACAGAGAGTCTGGTAAAGCGGCGGGGTGCCAAGAAAGATGAGGAACGGCGGCCGTTGCTGAGTGAAACAAAAGCTTTAAACAATGCGCTTATGATTAGCTTGCTTTTGCTTTGCATCTCAGGAGTTGCAGGGGAATCTTACTGTGGAAGACCCTCAGTCTGCAAACAGCTGTGCTTTACTTGGGGAGCATAAGATTTGCTTGGGAACACTGCACTGAGAATAGTTTTTGCTTGCTTCTAAGATAAAGGAGCCGAGACCAGTTCACAGGGCTTTTTGAGGCATGAAAGAAGTAAACATGTGTGGAAGGTCAGTTCTGAAGACAGAGCTGCAAACAGGGAATGGTTGTTGATGTTTTGAGTCCAGAACACTGGCTCTTCCCAGAATGGGTGATGAGTGCTTAGTGTGTGAATGTTGATGTTATCTTGAACTGCCTAGTCTGGCTCCTGCATTGTAGCAGTTAAATAGAGTAGTAGCATAACAATAAAAAGCCTTAGGCCTTTCGGCTTCAGGCCCTTGCATCCTCGATCTCAGAGTCTGTGCCCTCCTTGCCGCCCGCCGCAAATGGCGCCCGAACAAGGTTGAAGATTAACGAAGAAGCGGCGGCGACTCTGATCAAAGGATTGTCAGGGGCTAGCGCGCGCCAGGACCGGAGAGTCCCCAGGACCTGAGAGTCCCCAGGATCGGAGAATCCCCAGGATCAGAGAATCCCGAGGACCGGAGAGTGAGTCCCCAGGACCGGAGAGTCCCCAGGACCTGAGAGTCCCCAGGATCGGAGAATCCCCAGGATCAGAGAATCCCGAGGACCGGAGAGTGAGTCCCCAGGACCGGAGAGTCCCCAGGATCGGAGAATCCCCAGGATCGGAGAATCCCCAGGACCGGAGAGTCCCCAGGACCGGAGAGTCCCCAGAATCAGTGAGTTCCGTGATCGCAATAAACATGGGACAGGCTAGTTCCCAAGAGCATAAGCTCTACACTGAGGTATTACAGCGTATATTACGCGAACAGGGCTATAAGGTCCAATTAGCGAAATTGGTGCAGTTATTAGTATGGATCAAAGACAACTGTACCTGGTTCCCTGTATCAGGGACTTACGATGCAAAGATTTGGGCGAAAGTGGGAGTAGAAATACAAAAACGGAACACGTTGCAGTCTGATATTCTAAAGGATTTAGAAGCAACGTGGAGGGTTGTTTTTACAGCAGTCTCTGCACTCCAGCCTGCAGAGGAGTATTTGCAATCTCTGGCATCCACTCCTATTAACACCTTAGTGGATGTGAAGGAGCAACAGGAGCCTGTATATGAAACAGTCTCCGGAGAATCAGACGATCCTTACGATCCTGATTTCACAGATCCAGACATACAGTCCAATTTATACCCACCATTAACATCGGTAAAAGAAACGGCTGCGGCCGTCCCTTCGGCACGGGGGGTCTCGCAGCCGGCAGCAGCAGCGGCAGCGGCTACAGGCAGAGCATAGTTAACACCAACAGCTCCTCCGTATCCTGCGTCTGCCGAGCCACCTATTGGCTTTGCTGAAAAGGCATCAGAGTCTCATGTAACGAAATACAAAACGCTGGCAGAAAATTGTAGAGAGGAAGCTGCTCGTAAAGGAGATTTTGCCATGCTGACGGCGATGCCGGTAATCTATCGTCCATATCATTCTCCTGAGTATCAATACCTTAGTTATGAAATGATTAAGGAAGTATGGGATGCGGTGAGAGACTATGGTTTGCACAGTAACTATACTTCAAATTTAGTAACAGTCATTGGGGAATCCTATACTATGACTCCACATGATTGGAAGTCACTTTTACGGATGATTTTAACACCTGCACAATATTCAGTGTGGCTGGCAGAGTACCAGGAGGCTGTTTCTGCAGACACTTTGGAAAATAGGCAAGAATATTTGGGAGTTAATCAGTATGAGACACCAGAGGTACAGGCACGGTTACCTCGGCAGCATTTACAACAGATCTCTGCATTGGCTTTAAAGTGCCTGAAACGCGTTCCTGAGGCAGGGAAACGCCAGCCCTCTTTTGCGGCAGTCAGGCAAGGAGCTCAAGAACCCTATGTTACATTTATTGATCGTTTACAAACAGCACTGAGCAGGCAGATTGATGATGAAAATGCAGTAGAAACGCTGTTATTACAATTGGCTTATGAAAATGCAAATGCAGATTGTCAAAGAATTTTGGGCCCTCTAAAAAACTCTTACAAAAGTATAGCAGAATTTATTAAAGCCTGTCAGAATGTGGGTTCTGAAGAGCATAAAGCTACTTTACTTGCAAGTGCCTTGGCTCAGCAACTCGTTGTGGGACGAGCAGAAATGAAATGTATTGAGTGCAATCAAATGGGGCATATTAAAAAGAACTGCCCAAAGCCGACAGTAAAGAAAAAAGATGAGCAGAAAGGAAGGTTCTCCAACACGGCATGATGAACAGTCCCACAATTTGTCAGTTAGTGGTCTCTGCTGCAATAGAGCCGACTCGAAGTATTTTTAAACAGTCTCTTATTTACCATTATATGGATGACATTCTCATTGCAGCTCTGACACAGACAGAACTGATGAAAACTGTAAATCATCTAAAAGACTCTTTACAACAATTTGGGCTTCATATTTCCCCAGAAAAAATACAAACAGAACCGCCCTGGAAGTATTTGGGATGGGTACTGTTTACCAGAACCTTACGGCCACAACAACTTCGTTTGGTAAACAATATCTCTACATTAAATGATTTGCAGCAACTACTAGGGACAATTAATTGGATTCGTCCTGTGCTGGGTATTTCTACTGAACAGTTAAGTACCCTGTTTAACACCTTGAAGGGGGATTCAGATTTAACTTCGCCTCGAATCCTTTCTGACAAAGCAAAACAGGAATTGGCATTGGTAATTCAAAAACTTACAACTTCCCAAGCAGGACGTATAATCTTACACTTGCCTCTTCTATTTTTTGTGATTCACACGAAATTCCAGCCTTATGGGCTATTTGCTCAATTGACAGAATCACAGCAATTAGTTACCCTGGAATGGATTTTCTTATCACACACCTTTACAAAAACAATTACGACTCCTTTGGAGATGGTCATTATGGTGATTCAGAAAGGACGGTTCAGGATACAGCAGCTGACAGGTCGAGACCCTGACATTATTTACCTACCCTTTCATAAGGAAACGCACATTACTCTGATGAGGGACAGCCTTGAATTTCAGGCTGCTCTGGCTGATTATTTGAATGATATCCATTTTACTTTGCCACGGAATAAAATCTTGCAAACCTTACCTTCCCTCTGTTTACAACCACAGAGAGTGATGGTGCCTCACCCTATACCAAATGCAAAAACGGTTTTTACAGACGGCTCAGGTAAAACAAAGAAGGCCCTAGTGGCCTGGAAAGAAAAGGCACAATGGCAACACACATCAGTTACTGTGGAAGCGTCCACTCAGATTGTTGAATTGTCTGCAATACATTTAGCTCTGACATTGTTTGCAAGCGAACCTATTAGTATTGTATCAGATTCACTATATGCTGTTGGCGCTATTAACCGCTTAGAAGCTGCATTTATCAAAGAAATTAGCAATAAAGAGCTGTATAAACTTTTCCTTGCTATTGCAACTCTGCTTCAGCAACGACAGCATCCTTGCTTTATTGTTCATATTAGGTCTCACACTCGCTTGCCAGGACCTCTGGTAGAAGGGAATGCGGTAGCTGATAAGTACACTGTTTTGCCCATAACATCATCCTCCCTTACTCAACGATTTCAACATGCACAATTATCTCACTCCTTTTTCCATCAAAATGCTCGCAGTTTACAGAAAGAATTTGCTCTCACAAAAACGCAGGCTCGTGATATTATTTGGGCATGTAACGATTGTCAACTATATAATACTGCAACTTATCATGATGGTGTAAATGTCAGGGGACTGAAGGCTAATGAAATTTGGCAAACAGATGTTACACATTATCCACCTTTTGGCAGGCAAAAGTATGTTCATGTTACTGTGGATACCTTTTCTGGTTATGTTGTTGCTTCTGCAGCTACAGGGGAACGGACTCAGGATGTTAAGAAACATTGGACAAGGTGCTTTGCACTTATGGGCCTCCCTAAACAAATAAAAACAGACAATGTATCTCAAGCAGCGGCCTTATTCCCACAACAGTGGGGTGTGTCTCACGTTACAGGTATCCCGCACACCCCCACCGGACAAGCCATAATTGAACGGACACATCAAAACTTGAAACACATGTTGCAAAAACAAAAAAGGGGGAGTGTAGCCACAGCTCCTCAAGAACAATTAGATATGGCTGTGTTCACTTTAAATTTTCTAAATCGGTCATCTTCTCGATTAGATACCACGGCAGTGGAACGACATTTTCAGGCTAAAGTTCCCTTTACACAAAATCCTAAGGTTTGGTATAAAGATCTGCCAGGCCCAACTGATTGGCGTGGACCAGTAGAATTGTTGACATGGGGGAGGGGATATGCTTGTGTTTTACTCCCAACAGGTCCTCGTTGGCTACCTGCGAGATGCGTGAAGCCATACCATGAGCTGGAGAAACCACAACCAGAACCCGGTACCAGAAATGCAGACGCTGAAAGCACAGGGACCACGCAAGTGACGTAGAACAGTCAACCCGACACCGGGCATTACTTGGGGAATGCTGAAATGACTGGATGAGCACGCAAGTAGCATGCTGCGAGAGGTCTTGGATGGTCTCTGGTGGTCGTGGTCCCCCCATAGTTGTACTGTCTGCTGTGTGACTTCGCTTCCACGCAAGTGTGGTTAAGGCCTTTCTGTTGACACATGCAGGTGGCTCTGAGGAGAAGATACTGTTTTGGTTCTCACAGCAGTTATCTCTTCTAGAGCGTGTGAATCAAGTAAATTTGGACACTACAGGGATGTTGTTCACAGTCTTGTTTATCTTTGGCCCTTCTTTGTAATTAGTGATGCTACAGCATTATTGTATAGATATCTATGTTTATTCCTTTTTCTATATGTATTTATTGCATGCCTCTGTATATTGCTCTGCTCTACACCCCGCAAGCCAAATGTGCATGTCCAGCTTTGCACTCCCCAGGAGAAGCAGTCTCTTGAGCGAGGGGGTAGCATGTGGGAATATAACGGAAGATGGGCGAGGAGGATTGTAAACATGCTCAAGTGACTTGCACCTGGGGTGTCAAAAAACACATATATCATACTACTAACTGTTATTTAGTCTTGTGTGCTGGACAAGTAGAGCATCTTCATTCAGATAACATAGGCCCGTGATAAGACTCAAGGGCACCTAATTGTTTATGCCTGAGATTCCTGCCCTGCTGTGAGAAAGATCAAAGCACAGTGGAAAAATGCCGCCTGGCAGAAATCCCTAATATACAGGCGAAGGCAGCAGGCCCGGAATCTCTTTCACTTTCTCTCTAGCAGGAACTGAACTCCGCGGTGCCTGCATCCCTGCTTGTGTGCCTTTGCCCCAAGTGCTGTTTCAGAGACCTGGTCTGCAATCAGAGGACTCTGAAAAGCCAAAGCCCACATCATGACCACCCTTGTCATCAAATAAACAAAAAAGGGGGAAATGTGGAAGACCCTCAGTCTGCAAACAGCTGTGCTTTACTTGGGGAGCATAAGATTTGCTTGGGAACACTGCACTGAGAATAGTTTTTGCTTGCTTCTAAGATAAAGGAGCCGAGACCAGTTCACAGGGCTTTTTGAGGCATGAAAGAAGTAAACATGTGTGGAAGGTCAGTTCTGAAGACAGAGCTGCAAACAGGGAATGGTTGTTGATGTTTTGAGTCCAGAACACTGGCTCTTCCCAGAATGGGTGATGAGTGCTTAGTGTGTGAATGTTGATGTTATCTTGAACTGCCTAGTCTGGCTCCTGCATTGTAGCAGTTAAATAGAGTAGTAGCATAACAATAAAAAGCCTTAGGCCTTTCGGCTTCAGGCCCTTGCATCCTCGATCTCAGAGTCTGTGCCCTCCTTGCCGCCCGCCGCATCTTACTGGAGAACCTGGGCTCGGGATGTTGTATCCGCCAGCTACGCTTACGCTTTGATGCAAGGCTCCAGAATCAGCGATACGCTTTACTTTGCATGACTTGAAGCATGGGGAGGGGGAAATATAGGTAGATAAGGGTACAGCGACTGGAAAATCTCGGGCTGTAACGGAAGGTAGGCGTGGCGAAAGGAGCAGGATGTGTCATTATCGTGCGAGTTCGTACGGGACAAGACGACTATATAAGGCTGTTGCGCAGTTAAATAAACGCCATTTATTGCATCCTCACATTGGTGTCAGTGCTCAATGGCCCTGGGGTGCGGATAGCCTCAGGCCAGCCAGCAACCGAACGGAGCTTGCTGCAGACAAGCGGCAACACTCCTCTACCACAGAGATACTGTGAGAGACATCCTGACAGGTCCTATAAACTGTGGGATGCAGCAGCTTCAGGTAATCCCACCAGGAACTGTCCCTGCATTGTCCTGCAACCAGAGACTTACCATGTCGAGGGTTGTGAAGATTTCTCCCCCAGTGAGCTCTCAGCACCCTCCCACCCCACACTGCCTTTAACCTCTCTCTGCCTGGCTCCTCTCCCCTCGCTGCCTGCAGGCAGTGCCCTCAGCCCTGCTGCGCTTTGCAGAGGAGCTGCTCCTGGGCAGAGCTGTCTCTCTGCAGCGCTGCCCACTTGCCATCAGCTCCCTCCATCCCAGGAGCCCAGCCCAGCTCAGCAGCAGAGGGACCATCCCAAGGTGTCTCTTCCTCTGTCCCTTCTGGGCTCCCTCCAGGTGTCCCTGGGGCTCCAGGAGATCCTGCAGTGAATCAGGCTGAAGCAATCACTGATGTTCCCTCCCGCAGCTGGGGAGAGGCACTTCTTCCCAGCAGCAGCATTTCTTCCATTAAAAAAAGATTTAGGTCCAACAATCACCTTATCACTGTCCTGTCTTTGGACAGGACACCCAGACAGGGAGAGGGAATGATCTTATTTGCCATTGCTGAGGGAAGGGATTCAGCCCCCATTCCATGTCTTTAGTCCTCAGCTGCCCCCCATGGACAACACAAACCCACAGGAGGTGGGATTCCTCTGGCCTCAGTTCAGGTGGGCACACAATAGACACCTGAATGCCAGCTCCTTGTCTCAGCTCCCATGTTAATTACTGGAGATGGAGGGCAGGACGGACGTGTTCAGATGCAAAGACCTGGTGACCTTTGAAGTGCCAGAGGTGGTCCAAGGTACATGGAGCTAGCTACAAGCTCTAGTGGAGTAATGCTGAGAGACACGGCAGTGACTGGGGGCATCTTCTTGGAGGCTGGTGGGGAATCTCTTTGGTCAGCAGAAATGACATCAGATGCCCACATTTAAGATAATAGAACCTCTCTCTATCTGTTATGTTCCGGACAGCCTATGCAGGGATTAATCTGATGAAATGGAGTCATGTCCTGTAGGAAGAGCTAATTTTCCCTCTGTCTTTTCGTCAGCCAGGTTTACTAGATCTCCATTGAATATAATGATGGTGATGTCAAGAACATTCTCACATTGCCTAATCAAATTCAGGGCAGTTATTCCATTTAATGACAAGCACAGGCCTGTAGAGTTATGTGAGGTGCCAAGGCTCTCACACACAGCTACATGCGGTTGGCAGGACAGCGATGGTCCTGTACAGGAAAGTCAACCCCATTCAGAGCGAGTGTGTGACAGACACCCCAGACAGCATTGCAGACAGATTCGGTGCCTTTGTGCAAGAAACTGATTGCCACCACCGCAGTGTCACAATGTCTGTCCCTTCTCTATCCAGTAGATGTAGGGCAGTCCATGAATAGGAAGCACAACCAAGGTCTCCACACATGTGCCTACACTTTCAAACTTCTGTTTTTTCTCTCCACCAATCTTTATTCATCCCCTTGATAACACAGTCAAGGAACAGACCAAAAATTTTCACAGGGGCCCTGTCAGCAGCACCTTGTCATTCCTACAGATCACCTTGACCTCTGCCAAAGGTACTCAGGGGTAGCAAAGTGACCACAGGCAAAAAATTGCCCTGTTTCCTGCCAGGGCTGCCCTTCCCAGACCTGTTGCTCTCTGTCCTTGAGGACAGCAGGGTTTGCTCACTCTCTTGGCATTCTATTTTAGCTTTATGTTTCCATCTGCCAATCACTCTGGCATGTCGCTGCTCTGAAGCAAGGCTTTTGCACACATGGGGTCTTGTACGCTTAGTACCAGGTTTCCTTAAGACAAGTCAGAGCTTGGCCTGGTGCTACAGCTGAGGAGCATACAGCCGAAATGTGCATCAATGCCCTCAGGCAGGGGCAGAGCCAGGACCAGCTGGAGCCTGTGATTTTTCACATCCATGGAGTAACTGTCACGACATGGTGCAGCAAATGACACAGCTTGGGGTGCTGCAATGGATGGGTACAGGCTTTTCAGGAGAGACAGGCTGGAAGAATCAGGAATAGGGTTCCCTCAAAGTGAAGAAGTTTCTTGGATGTATGGAGTTCCTCTATGTGGCGAGTGACAGGTTGGGTTAGCGCTTGTGAGTGAGGGTCAGAGGAGGGGCCAGTAAAGGTGGCATCGTGGTGTGAGACGAGGAACCTGCAGTCAGGGTGGGGAGTGGGCATAATCTGTTCTAAGAACTCCAAGGATGTCTCTGAATGTAGAAGCCTGGGCCTCACTGGAGACTTTAGTGGCCCTGGCATTTTCTGGAAGGGGAACACAGCAGGATGGAAACAGTCCAGGTGGTTTCTGGAGTGTCTTGGGAGAACTCCTTAGCACAGCTGTCAGATGGGCCAGCAAGGGTAATGCAAACCTGTATCTGATCCTTGCCAGCAAGGCAGAGCTGGCCAGGGAACTGAAGGTCAGTGTAAGCCTTGGCTGTCATGACCCTGAAGTAAGGGGGTCTGAGTTCTCAAGTAGAGTGAAGAAGAAAAATTGGAGCCTGCAGATTCTGGACATTAGAGTTACATGTCTAAAGTTGTATTTACATAGAGGGAGAGAAAGTGTCATGTGCTTGCTGGTCCATGTCCATGGACTATGAAACAATAATGAGAATTTACAAAGTTCTGAAAATAAAGACTTCTTACACCCTTACTGTAACGAGGTATTTTCTCCATGTGTTTCAACTTCTGCCTGACATCTTCATAGAATCATAGAATGATTTGGGTCAGAAGGGACCACAAAGATCATGTAGTTCTAACACCCCTGCCACAGGCAGGGACACCTTTCACTAGACCAGGTTGCTCAAAGCACCATCCAACCTGGCCTTGGACACTGCCAGGGAGGGGACAAACACAGCTTCTCTGGGCAACCTGTTCCAGTGTCTCGCCATGCTCACAGGAATGAGTTTCTTCCTGTTATCTAATCTAAATCTACCCTCTTCCAGTTTAAAACCATTCCCTCCTCGTCGTATCACTACATGCCATTGTAAAAAGTCCCTCTCCAGCTTTCCTGTAGGTCCCTGAAGGTACTGGAAGGCTGCTGGAAGGTCTTCCCTGAGTCTTCTCCAGGGTGAACAAGCCCAGCTCTCTCAGCCTGTCTTCATAGGAGAGGTGCTCCAGCCCTTTGATCATCTTTGTGGCCCACCTCTGCACTCACTCCCACAGCTCCGTGTTCTTCTTGTGGTGGGGGCCCCAGAGCTGGACGCAGCACTCCAGGTGGGGTCTCATGAGAGCGGAGCAGAGGGGCAGAATCCCATCCCTCGACCTGCTGGCCATGCTGCTTTTGATGCAGCCCAGGATACGGTTGGCTTTCTGGGCTGCAAGTGCACATTGCCAGCTCACGTTGAGCTTCTCATCAACCAACACCCCCAAGTCCTTCTCCTCAGGGCTGCTCTCAATCTATTCTTCGCCCAGCTTGTATTTATGCTTGGGATTGCCCCGACCCACGTGCAGGACCTTGCACTCCGCCTTGTTGAACTTCATGCAGTTGAACTCCATCTTCCTTCAGGGGTTGATGCAGTTGCCCACACAGAGGTTTTCACCACCTCCAAGATTCCCAGGAGTAGCTGAAGCCCACACGTGGTACTGGGAAATGTGACCCAGAGCTGACAGGAGCCTTTCTGGAACAGGAGCTGGTGGACAGGTAGACCAAAGCATCTCAGTTGAGACAACTCATTTCTCTCCCTTGAGTAGAAAGGGAAGCCTGGAGAATTGCACCCAGCTGTCCAGCGTTGGAGGAGAATGAGAAATGAGTGGGTCTAGATGCTTCAGAGAGCACTTGAAGACACTTCTGAAACCCAGATATGTTGGAATTAGTGCAGGTTTGGCTATTCAAAAGACAGCATTCAATTCACTTTGTCTCTTTGGTTCGCTCTGTGAATCGAGAGAGAGCTCATGACTTCTGCATGTGACTCGCTGTGAGCAAATATGGCCAAACAACAAACGCAGTCCAGGGCAGGGAGTGCTTTGGGGGTTTTGGGGATCTGTGCTTGACAGAAAAAGGTGTTTTCTATTGGTCTAAGTCCATTCACAGTGGAAAGTGGACTTCAGAAGAGGTGATGTGGACTCAATACAGAGCAGAGGAGTGAATTTTATTTTTTATTGAACCGATACACCAGAAGGCTGTACTGCCATTCAGAGAGACCTAGACAGGCTGGAGAGCTGGGCAGAGAGGAACCTCATGAAGTTCAACAAAGGCAAGTGTAGAGTCCTGCACCTTGGGAGGAATAACCGCATGCACCGGTACAGGTTGGGGGCTGATCTACTGGAGAGCAGCTCTGCAGAGAAGGACCTGGGTGTTCTAGTGGACAACAAGTTCACCATGAGCCAGCAATGTGCCCTTGTGGCCAGGAAGGCCAATGGTATCCTGGGGTGCATGAGGAAGAGTGTGGACAGCAGGTCGAGGGAGGTTCTTCTCCCCCCCCTACACTGCCCTTGTGAGGCCACAACTGGAGTACTGTGTGCAGTTCTGGGCCCCCCAGTTCAAGAAAGATAAGGAATTACTGGAGAGAGTCCAGCGGAGGGCTACAAAGATGATCAAAGGAATGGAGCATCTCTCTTATGAGGAGAGGCAGAGAGAGCTGGGTTTGTTCAGCCTGGAGAAGAGCAGACTGAGGGGGGATCTTATCAATGCTCACAAATACCTTAGAGGCGGGTGTCAAGGGGAGGGGACCAGACTCTTCTCAGTGGTGCCTAGTGACAGGACAAGGGGCAATGGGCACCAGCTGAAACATGGAAAATTCCATCTGAATATGAGGAGGAACTTCTTTACTTTGAGGGTGGCATAGCCCTGGGACAGGCTGCCCAGGGAGGCTGTGGAGTCTCCTTCTCTGGAGATATTCAGAACCCTCCTGGACGCAAGCCTGTGCAACATGGTCTAGGTGAACCTGCTTTGGCAGGGAGTTGGACTAGATGATCTCTAGAGGTCCCTTCGAACTCTTAACCATTCTGTGATTCTGTTATTCTGTATCCTCCCCTGGTTTTGGGTTTTTTTTTTGGCAATTAAGAAATATCCTTCTGTGTCTGAGAGCAGCTTGTTCTCCAAGTAAAACAGGTGGAAACTGGTGCCCATGGGCTGAAACATGCAGCTACAGACAACAGTGGAGAAAGCTCAGATGTGAACAAGGCTGCTTTAGTCCCAGGTGGTTGTTGAGAAACATGTGGGTTGGGGGTTGGGACAAAGACTGCTCATAGAGTGTCTGACATACAGGGTCTTGACTTCCCAGCATATTCAGAGTCCAACGGGAGATGCTCAGGATCAATATCAAATAGTTTGCTGATATCACTTAATGTGTAAGCAGAAAAAACAGAAAGAAGTGGAAAAAGAAGAAATTGTTCCTTAATGATATTAAGTATTGAAAACTTTTCACTTTGACTACACTCCCGAAACCTCTCAAATTCACCAGATAAGAACTGAGGAATTAGCACAGTTACGCCCAAGACTTGGCTTGTTGGTGCGTTTTGCATCTTAATGAGCCCTCTAGTGCCAAGTTCCTGAACTGCAGAGCCTGAAAAATAGATTGAACGGGCCTCTAGAGAAGGAAAAGTCAACAGTAGATCTCCAAGTTTCTGAGGGTGTTAGTGAGCCCCACTGAGGACCATCACTGAAGAGGCCATGGAAGGAATGACCAGAAAAGGGACAACCCCTGGGGGCTGGTGAAGCAGGAAGTCAGAGGCATTGGTTAAATATTGAAAACCAAAGTGCAGGCGACTATGAAAGCCCTTGATGAGTTTCACCAAGCAGGTTGTTCAAGCACTGACCCCACACACCCTAGAAATGGGGATCCTTTCCCTCATGGGATACTCAGGGCTCAGGAACCATTTATGTGTAGCTGCCTGTTGTGTCGCAAGTGCCTCAGCAACTGATACGGCAGGAGCACGCTCCAGTCTTGTGCAGGTGCCTGTGATGTCAACAGTGGCTGAGTAGGTGACAGGGGAGGAGCAGGCCCTGGTTTGTGCAGGTGCTTGTGATGTCACTTGGAGCTGGTAATAGGGCCAGGAGTCTGCAGATGGCTGGTGCACCTGCTTGTGATGGCACTGGTGGCTCAGTAGCAGTTATGCCAGGCGCGTACAGCTGGCTGGTGCAGGTCCTTATGATGTCACATGTGCCTGAGCACTTCATAGGGCAGGAGTATGCACCTGGCTTCTGCAGCTGATTCTGATGTCACTGATGGCTGATTAGGTGCTAGGACAGAAGCCTGACCCTGATTTATTCTGGTTCCTGGGAGGCCACAGTTGAGCGAGTAGCCAATAGGTGCGGAGCAGGACCCCAGGATGTGCAGCTGCTTGTGATGTCCCTGGTGGCTCTGTACCTGTCAGGGCAGGAGCATGCAGCTGGGGTGTGCAGGGGTTTGTGATGTCACGTGTACATGAGCAGGCGATAGGGCTGGAGCAGGAACCTTTTACGTGCGGGTGCATGCGATGTCGTAGGTGGCTGAGCAGCTGTTAGGGCAGGAGCATGCAGCTGCCTTCTGGAACCCCCGGGCTCCCAGTAACTCCAGTGCTCCCAGTAGCTCCAGTGGTCCAAGTAACCTCAGTGCTCCCAGGGCTCCCAGTGTTTCCAGTAACTTCAGTGCTCCCAGTAATCCCAATGTTCCCAGTAACCCCTGGTCTCCCAGTAACCCCAGCGCTCCCAGTAACCCCAGGGCTCCCAGTAACCCCAGGGCACACAGTAACAGCAGGGCTCCCAGTAACACCATGGCACCCACTAACACCAGGGCTCCAAGTAACACCAAGGTGCCCAGTAACACCAGTGCTCCAAGTGCACCCACTAACACCATGGCGCCTAGTAACCCAAGTGCTCCCAATAAAACCAGGGCTCCCAGCAACACCAGTGCTCTCAGAAACACCAGGGCACCCAATAACTCCAGTGTGCCCAGTAACGTCATTGCTCCCAGTAACCCCAGTGCTTCCAGTCTGCCCAGTAACTCCAGTGTTCACAGTAACCCCAGTGCTCCCAGTAACAGCAGTGCTCTCAGTCTGCCCAGTAACTCCAGTGTTCACAGTAACCCCAGTGCTCCCAGTAACAGCAGTGCTCTCAGTAACCCCATTGCTCCCATTGTCTCCGGTACTCCCAGCAACCCCAGTGCTCCAAGGGCTCCCAGTAATCCCAGTGCGCCCAGTGCTCCTAGTGCTCCCAAGGGTCTCAGTAACCCCAGTTCTCCCAGTCTGCTCAGTAACCCCAGGACGCCAAGTAAATCCAGTGCACCCAATAAAGCCAGTGTTCCCAGTAACCCCACCTCTCACAGTAACACCAGGGCACCCAGGACACCCAGTAACACCCCTGCACCCAGTACCACGAGGACTCCCAGTACCACCAGGGCTCCCAGTAACACAAGGGTGCCCAATAACAGCAGTGCTCCCAGTACTCCCATTAAAAGCAGTGCTGACAGTAACCCCAGGTCTTTCAGTCTGCTCTGTAACCCCAGTGCTCCCAGTAACACCATTGCACCCAGTAACACCAGCACGCCCAGTAACCTAAGTGCGCCCAGTAACCCAAATGCTCCCAACATCACCAGTGCTCCTAGTAACACCAGGGCAAGCAGTAACACCATGGCGCCCAGTAACACTTCTGCACCCAGTTACACCAGGTCTCCCAGAAACACCAATGCTCTCAGTAACCCAAGTCTGCCCAGTAACCCCAGGGTACCAATAGCACCATGGCTCCCAGTAACATCAATGTGTCCAGTAACCTCAGCGTGCCCAGTAACACCGGTGCTCCCAGTCTCCCCAGTAACCCCAGGGCTCCCAGTAAAATAGATGTGCCCAGTAACTCCAGTGCTCCCACTAACACCAATGCTCCCAGTAACACCAGCACCCGCAGCAACGCCAGTGTGCCCAGTAACACCATGGTGCCCAATAACACCAGGGTGCCCAGTAACACCAGTGCTTCCAGGGCTCGCAGTAACACCAGTGCTCCCAGTAGGTCCAGTGCACTCAGGAGCACTAGGGCACCCAGTAAACCCAGCGCGCCCAGTAACACCAGTGCTCTCAGTAACACCAGTATGCCCAGTAACACCAGGGCTCCCAGTAAATCCAATGCACCCAGTAAAACTGGGGTACCCGCTAACACTAGTGTGGTCAGTAACACCAGCACTCCCAGCTCACCCAGTTACATGAGCGGTCCCAGTTACACCAGGGCTCCCAGTAACACCAATGCTCCCAGTAACCCCAGTCTGCCCAGCAACCCCATGGCTCAAAGTAACAACAGGTCTCCCAGTAAAAATAGGGGTCCCAGTAAAACCAATGTGAGCAGTAACCCAGTGCTCCTAGTAACACTAGTTCTCCCAGTCTGCCCAGAAACCCCAGGGCTCCCAGTAACACCTCTGCACCCAGTTACAGCAGGGCTCCTAGTATCACAGAATCAACCAGGTTGGAAGAGACCTCAGGGATCATCGAGTCCAACCATTACAACCGTTACATCCCACAGTTTACACAGTGGTGTTATCGAGTAACACCACTTCTCCCAGTCTGCCCAGTAACTTCAGTGCTCCCGGTAACCCCAGTCTGCCCAGTAACACCAGTGCTCCCAGTCTGCTCTATAACCCCAGTGTTCCCACTAACGCTAGGGCAACCAGTAACCCCCGTGTGCCCAGTAACTTTAGCATTCCCAGTAACACCAGGGCTCCCAGTAACACCAGTGCTACCAGCGTGTCCAGTTACACCAGTGCTCACAGTAACACCAGGGCACACAGTAAGACCAGTGCTCCCATTCTGCCCAGTAATCCCAGTGCTCCCAGTAAAATAGATGCATCCAGTAACACCCGGGCTCCCAGTAACCGCGGTTCTCCCTGTAAAAGCAGTGCACCCATTAACACCAGTGATCCCAGAGCACCAATTTACACCAGTAGCACCAGGGCACCCAGTAACAACACTGTCCTGTGCTCCCAGTAATCCCAGTGCACCCTGGCTGCCCAGTAAACCCACTGCTCCCAGTAACACCCAGTGCTGACAGTGCTCCCAGTAACCAAATGCTCCCGAGGCTCTCAGTAACCCAAGTGCTCCCAATAACACCATTGCTCCCAGTAACCCCAGTGCTACCTGTCTGCTCAGTGACCCCAGTGCTCCCAGTAAGCCCACAGTGCCCAGTAACCCCAGTGCACCCAGTACCACCAGCACTCCCAGGAATACCAGAGCTACCAGTAAACCCGGTGCTCTGAGTAACACCAGTGTGCCCAGTAACACCAGGGGTCCCTGTAACACCAGCACCCACAGTAACGCCAGTGTGCCCTGTAACACCAGACGGCCCAGTAACACCAAGGCTTCCAGTAACAGCCAGGTGCCCAGAAACAGCAGGGTGCCCATTAACATCAGTGCTTCCAGTGCTCGCAGTAACACCAGTGCACCCAGTAAAACAAGGGTACCCACTAACACCAGTGCATCCAGGAGCACCAGGGTGCCCAGTATCCCCAGTGCACCCAGTAAAACAAGGGTACCCACTAACACCAGTGCGGTCAGTAACACCAGTGCTCCCAGAGTACCCAGTTACAACAGAGCTCCCGGAAATACCAGGGCTCTCATTAACACCAGTGCTCCCAGTCTGCCCAGTAACCCCAGGGCTCCCAGTAACACCAGGGTACCCAGTAACCCCAGGGCACCCAGTAACATCATTGTGTCCAGTAACACCAGATCTCCCAGTACCATCAGGCTCCGAATAAATCCAGCGTGCCCAGTAAGACCAGGGCTCCCACTAAACCCAGGGCTCCAAGTAATACCCGTGCGCCCAGTAACACCAGGGCTCCCAGTAACCCCAGTGTGCCACATAACTCCAGGTTGCCCAGTAGCACCAATGGGCCCAGCAAAAGCAGTGCTCCCATGCCGCCCTGTTACACCAGGGCTCCCAATAACACCAGGGCTCCCAGTGCTACCAGTAACCCCAATCCTCCAAGTAACGCCAGGGCACCCAGTAACCCCAGTGCTCCCTGTAACACCACTACTCCCTATAACTCCAGGGCACCCAGAAGCACCAGGGCACCCAGTAGCATCAGTGTGCTGTACTCCCAGTAATCCCATGCACTCAGTCGGCCCAGTAACCGCAGGGATCCCAGTAACCTTGGTGCTCCCAGTACTCCCAGTAACACCAGAGTTCCAAGTAATCCCAGTGCTCACAGGGCTCCTAGTGCTCCCAATAACACCAGCGCACCCCCAAACACCAGCTCTCCCAGTAACCCCAGTGTGTCCAATAACCCCAGTGCTCCAAATAACACCAATGCTCCCAGTAGTACCAGGGCGCCCAGTAACACCGTGGCGCCCAGTAACCCTAGTGCTCTCGGTAACACCAGGGCTCCCAGTAAAACTAATGCTCCCAGTATGCCCAGAAACCCCCGTGCTCCCAGTAGCATCAGGGTGCCCAGTAACACCTCTGCACCCAGTTACACCAGGGCTCCCAGTAACACCAGTGCTCCCAGTCTGACCAGTGACTTCAGTACTCCCAGTAACACCAGTGCTCCCAGTAACACCAGGGCTCCCAATAACACCAGGGCACCCAGTAACACGAGGGTGCCCAGTAACACCAGGGTGCCCAGTAAAACCAATGTGCCCAGTAACACCAGTGCTCCTAGTAACACCATTGCTCCCAGTCTGCCCAGTAACCCCAGCACTCCCAGTAACCCCAGGCACCCAGTAACACACAGCCACACAATCCCAGCCTGGCTGGGGTCGGAAGGCACCTCTGGAGATCACCCAGTCTAACCCCTGCCCAAGCAGGGTCACCCAGAGCACGTTGCACAGGGCCGCGTCCAGGCGGGTTTGAATATCTCCAGAGAAGGAGACTCCCCCCCTCCCTGGGCAGCCTGTGCCCGGGCTCTGGCACCCTCACAGCAAAGAAGTTTCTCCTCACTTTCAGGTGGAACTTCCCGTGTCTCAGGTTGTGCCCGTTGCCCCTTGTCCTGTCGCTGGGCACCACTGAGAAGAGTCTGGCCCCATCCCCTTGACACCCGCCCCTGAGGTATTTGTGAGCGTTGATAAGATCCCCCTCAGTCTGCTCTTCTCCAGCTGAACAGCCCCAGCTCCCTCAGCCTCTCCTCATAGCGGAGATGCTCCAGCCCTCTGACCATCCCCGTATCCCTCTGCTGGACTCTCTCCAGTAGTTCCTTGTCTGTTATGAACTGGGGGGCCCTTACTCCAGGTGTGGCCTCACCAGGGCAGTGTAGAGGGGGAGGAGAACCTCTCTCGACCTGCTGGCCACACTCTTCCTCATGCACCCCAGGACACCACTGGCTTTCCTGGCCATGAGCGTATATTGTTGGCTCATGGGGAACTTGGTGTCCACCAGAACTCCCAGGTCCTTCTCTGCAGAGCTGCTTTCCAGCAGGTCACCCCCAGCCTGTACTGGTGCATGGGGTTATTCCTTGCAAGGTGCAGGACCCTACACTTGCCTTTGTTGAACTTCATGAGGTCCCTCTCTGCCCAGCTCTCCAGCTTGACCTGGATGTTGGCCTGTCTCTGTGAACTGCTCCATTAGAGCTTGCAGTTACCTGCACATCTCTGACCGCCCCTGACACCTTCAATGTCACCAGGCTGGTGTCTGAACAGCCCAATCCTGCCCTCCATCCCCCTTAATCAACATGGGGGCTGAGACAAGGAGCTCACATGCAGGTGCCTATTTTGTGCCCACCTGAACACCTGAGGCAAGAGGAATCCCACCTCCTGTGGGTTTGTGTTGTCCATGGGAGGGGGCTGAGTCCCCTTCTAGCCCCAGGACTACAAACCCACAAATGAGATGCTTCTATTGACTCATCTGCATCCCTTCCCTCAGCAGGGGTAAAGGACATCCCTCCAGGTTACATTCTGATTGTCTTGTCTAATGATGGGACAAGGAAATGTCAGTCTTAGACCATACTCTGTCTCTGAGAGGAGAAATGCTGCTACTGGAAAGAACTGTCTCTCCTCATGTGCCAGATGAAACATCAGTGATTGCTTCAGCCTAATTCACTGCAGGATCTCCTGGAGCCCCAGGGACACCTGGAGGGAGCCCAGAGGGGACAGAGGAAGAGACACCTTGGGATGGTCCCTCTGCTGCTGAGCTGGGCTGGGCCCCTAAGATGGAGGGAGCTGATGGCAAGTGGGCAGCACTGCAGAGAGACAGCTCTGCCCAGGAGCAGCTCCTCTGCAAAGCGCAGCAGGGCTGAGGGCACTGCCTGCAGGCAGCGAGGGGAGAGGAGCCAGGCAGAGAGAGGTTAAAGGCAGTGTGGGGTGGGAGGGTGCTGAGAGCTCACTGGGGGAGAAATCTTCACAACCCTCGACATGGTAAGTCTCTGGCTGCAGGACAATGCAGGGACAGTTCCTGGTGGGATTACCTGAAGCTGCTGCATCCCACAGTTTACAGGACCTGTCAGGATGTCTCTCACAGTATCTCTGTGGTAGAGGAGAAGAACATGCTCCAGAGCAGGGCTTCCCTGCTGCACTGCCAGAGGGACACAGCATGACGGCTGCCTTCTGCTGGGGACAACTGCAGGGGTGTGCAGCCAGGGGTGCCCAGGGCTGTCCTTCAGAGCAGGGTCCCTGCACCCCAGGGGTCTTTGTGCCGGGGCAGGGAATCTGCTGCCTGCGAGGGTCAGCACTCAGCCTGCCCGGGGAGATCCCTCTGGTGCTGCAGGGAGAAGCTGTGGGTGGAAGGAGTGACCCCATGCAGGGCAGGGTCCTTCTGCTGTCGAGAGGGTGCTGTGTGGGCCAGGGCTGCTCACAGCTCCAGATCAGCACTAGGAAACTTGCAAGGGGATGTTTCAAGAGGAAGGTCAAGGTAGGGTTTTCTATAAAGATAAAGAGATTTCCTGACTCTGTGTTTTCAGTTTCCTACTTTGAGGGCAGGGGACAGGAGGGGGAGCGGGGGGAAAGAGAAATAGAAAAATGTTCTCTAGTTTGAACAAGTCATTGAGACTCCTGAGCTGTATCTTTGAGTGGTCAGCAGGGCCACGAAGCAGGTGCCAGAGAGTGACAGCAAGGACAGGTACAGACAAGGAATTTATGTACATTGACTCTGCTGTGCAGATATGACTTTTGGAAAGGCAAAGCTCACCTGGAGTTCATGGCTGCAAGAACATTTAAGAGCGAAAACAAGAGCTTCAACGGCTGTGTTAGAGACCGAGGCTGAAGAAGTAAAATGCAGGGCTGCTGCTGAGTGGGGAGGGGAATTTAACAACAGCAGATGCTGATGCTGGTGCTGAGAGACTCAGTGCCTTCTTTGCCCGAGTCTTTCCTGAAAAGGTCTCCCAGGCCTCTATGTTCAGTTAAGGGGTTCAAGGAGAAGGAGAGCACGTGTTGGCAGGAACTTTATAAATCCCAGAAGGACAAATGCCGCTTTCTGCCCCTGCAGGGGACTCACCCTGGCAATGGCACAGGCTGGGGGCTGCCTGGCTGGGAGCAACCCCATGAGAAAAGTCTTGGTGGGCAGAGAGCTGGACAGGAGGCAGCTGTGTGCCCTAGCAGCAAGGGAGGCCACCAGCATGCCGGGTGGTGTGACCAGGAGCACAGCCAGGAGATGGAGTGAAGGGATTCTCTGGAATATCCCATCCAGATTTCAGATCCCCAATTCAGGAAAGATGTTGGCAAGCTGGAGTGGGTTTAACAAAGGGCCCTCAGGACAGACAGGGACTGGAGTACTTTACCTGTGAGGAGAGGCTGAGGGAGCTGGCCTTGTCCAGCCCAGAGAAGGGAAGGCTGGGAAGGATCTCTTCAAAGCTGGGCAGTACTTATGAGGAGGATATGGAGAAAAGAGAGCCACGCTTTTCACCATGGTGCGTGGTGGGAGGACAAAAGACAATGGGAGGCAGTGGAAAGAGGAGAGGTGCAGCCAGGACATGAGGAAAACTTTTTTCCCCAGGAGCTCAGCCAACAGGTCACCCAGAGAGGCTGTGCAGTCTCTGTCCGTGGGGGTTTTCAAACTTGGACTGAATCAAGCCTTGAACAGCTCGGTCTGACCCTATTTCTGACAGGTTGGACTGCAGACTTCCTGAGGTCCCTTCCAACCTCAGGTCTCTTATGATCCTGTGATGATGTTGGGCCCTGTTTCTAACTGGAGCAGAGCTGATGATCATGGGGCCTGAATCCTCCTGTGCTGTAAGTGACCATCTAACCAACATCTAATCCAGTGAAAAGAGGTCGACACCTGAGTATGACTGGCTCTGGGCAAAGACTGAGGAGTCCTGGTCAGGGAAGGTTTTAGGGGCATGGGGCTCTGTACAAGACATCAAGTGATCCCGTTTTAATGCCCATAGGCCTGTCAGATGCCATTTAATGCCAATGAAAATGGAAGTAAGAAGAACTTAAGACAAAAAAACAAAACAGAGATATGTGTCAACACACTTCTCAGCTTTTTTTTTCAGTCTTTGGGAGGGATTTCCTTTTTTTTGAAAAGGAAAGTGCCTTCCAGAACTGGGAATAGATGTAGAACACAAATGTCTTCAGCTACAGGGACACAGGCACCTGGTGCCAGTGTAGATGCCCGGGGAACCCCTGCCCAGCCTCCACCTGCAGCTTGCAAGGTGCTCTGGTCTCCCACAGGTCCTCTGTGATAGATGCCAGTCCCAGGCCAGCACCACGTACACTGCGGCCCCTAAAAGTGACACTGGCTGTTTATGGTCAGACAACTGATGTCTGCCCAGAAAGGTGCACAATGTTTAATTATTTTTTTTTACATTAAAAAAAAAAAATAGAAGCATATTTTCATCAGCTGAATCATTAGAGTATTTTTATGAAATGGCAATGTTTTCCCAACATGACAGAATGGGAATGTCCAGGAAGTGTGCTAATGGCAGAAGAAATATTGTTCTTCCCTGTGCTTGTATTACCACTACTCTATTATTTCACCTCCCCCGTCACTCAGGTGTTTCCACCTCTCCTGATTCAATGGCCATGCCTAAGCACATCTTTTAAGCAGACTATCTGGACATATGCCCTACCCATTGCTCACAGGTTTCCTCCTCCACTTCCTCTTTGGTCATTCATATGCCTCTGAACTATCTGTTTTCTGCTTAGAGCTTCAGGGAGTTAGGAACTTATCCCATCTTTCAGAAGCCTGATTAACTCTTTAGTCAACACCTTAATTGTGTTTATGCTTTCTTATCTTTCTGTTTAAAACTACTCTTGTACAGAAATCCCTTGTGGAAGGTGGACCATCTTAGATGATGCTTGGACTTAGCTAAAGAGACAGTTTTAAAGTTTATTAAATTGTATTGTGTTTAATTTTAGTCTGTTGGCAATGAAGAGAAACATTTCTGTGCTTGTGCGTGGACAGTTCTCTAAGGAAAGCAGGTGGGAGCTGGTGCAATGGAGCTGTGACATCCAGCTGCAGACCTCAGTGAAGAAGTCTGGTGTGAGGAAAAGTGATGCAAGTCCTGGTGGCCTATGAGGGAACCTGTGGGCCTATGGGCTTGGGGAGATGAGGAGCAAGGTGGTCCATACAGTGTTACACCTCAAGGGACTGCTTCTCCCACCTGTCCAGATGTCTTCAGGAGACCCTCTGGATCAATAGCCATTGTAGAATGCTGCTATCACTTCTTCCATAAAATGAAACATGATAGAAAATACCTTTGAAAGAAAAAATCCTCCTTTATGAAATCTTCTTTGAAATCTTCGACATTAAGTACCCAACTGAAACCTTTCCAATTAGTTGTACAGGACTTGAAGAGAATTACGAGAAGAGCATGGCTCATTAGGGCTTTCTGTATTTTAATGAGCCTCATGGCATATTTGGTGCTGACTCCATGAACCTCAGATACAGAGGGAAGATTGAAGAAACCTCTCAAGAAGTCAAAGTCAGAAGCAAAGTCCAAAGTACTTTGAAGAACTAATGGGCCCTGCTGAGGGCCATTACTGACAAAACCTCCCCATGGACTTGTTAGACCAGATAATTGGAGGCCATGATGACAAAGGCAAAGTACAGGCAGCTCTGATGCTAAGAACACCCTTGGTTTGTTTTATGAAGCAGAAAGACCAAGCCCTGACCCTCATGCGTGTCTCAGGGCTCTTCCTTGGGATGTGAGGAGTGCGATGCCAAGTGAAGGACAACAGTATAACGCCTCCTGGCCTCCCCCGGGGAGTGCAAGGAGGCAATGAGGCCCTATTACTATGAGGATGACGTGTCTCCTCTTAGGCCTTTGTGGCAAGGACATCAGCCATAGCCAAGGGGACAAAGACCCCAGTTCTGTCAGGGCCTTTCAGCCTTGCCAGCACCCTTGGCCATCTGCACCACACGCCATCCTACACTGTGCCATGTCTGTGCCTGTTTCCCTGCAGGCTGAGGACACACAATGCACTCCCCCACCTTGTTCTCACCCCGGTATGTCCCTACTTGTACTGCTGTCTCTCCATCTTCATCAGCTGTTCCTTGAAACACAAATCCATAGGCTGATCCAGACTCCCTCCAATTGACTTTTTGCACCACAGCACTGCCCTCAGAGTGACATTTCTTTATTCTCAGGTCCACTCTGGACCCCCAAAGCTGCAGTTTCTGGTGGCTTTCCTTTCTCATGTTGTTTCCCACTACCCAACCATGTCTGCCATCATCTCAAAGAGATTTTTCAAGCTGTCTCAAGCTACTACTATTCCCTCCTCAGCCTTCAGTTCACCAGGCTAAAGAAGCCCAGGTCTCTCAGCCTCTCCAAACATGACCCCTAAGCCCATCTTGTCAGTCTTTCTCTGGCCATGAGACAGTTCCTCCCCCTTCCTCCAGAACGGGGAGCCCCACACCGGTGCATGCTACTCCAGATGTGGCCACACCAGTGCTGAGTCAAGATGGACAGTAACTCCCCTTGACTGCATGGCCCCACTCCTCCCAGTGCAGCCCAGTGTGCTCCTGGCTATATTCCTGTTTAGCACCACTGACTGCTATAGCATCCCTTGTAATGCCCAAGTCCTTCTCCCTGAGGTTGCTCCTCAACCAGTCATGTCTGAGCCCACCTTGATGTACGTGTGTTGTGGTTTAACCCTGGTAGACAGCTGAGTCCCACACAGCCACTCGCTCACTCATGATGTCATATGGTATGGAATATTCCCTTGGTCAGTTGGGGTCGATTGTCCCAGCTAATTCTCCTCACAAGTTCTCATGCACCCCCAGCCTACTTGCTGGTGGAGCAGCATGAGAAGCAGAAAAGGCCTTGATGCAATGCAAGCACTGCTCAGCAATAACTAAAACATCGACGTGTTATCAACACTGTTTTGGTCACAAATCCAAACCACGGCAGCATACGGGCTGCTATGATGAAAATTAATTCCACCCTAGCCAAAACCAGTACAACAGGGTAGTTCTGCTCCCTGATGCAGAACATCAGAAGATGAGAAGCAAAATCCCTTTGCTTAAGAAAAAATTCTGGAGGTTTCTGTTGGTCAAATCCCAGAGTTTCTCAAGGTCTGTTTGGAGTGAAGCTCCGTTGTGTCAGTGGTTAATGTAGATGGCTCACCTGACTTGTGGTGCCTCTAAGAAGATCACAGCAATAGGAATTAAAGGACATGACAGATAATAAATAAAAAGAGCAGATATTAGTTAAATGAAATTGTAGTGCGAAAGTCTGTAGCTTTGCCTTGGGATAGCTGATGAGACTGTTGAGAGCTTGTGGGTCAGGATTAGCCAGGCAGACCAACAGGGGTGACTTTTTAGTAGCTGTCTTGATTGGGAAGAAGTAGATGAAGCCTTCTTCAGGCCACTGGAAGAAGCCTCATGTTCTCACACCCTAGTCTTCCTGGTGTTGGAATTGAACCACCTTGGTAGCTGCCTGAGGGGCAATATAGGAAGGCACACCCTGTCCAGAAATCTTCTGTAGGACATCAATGATAACTTCACAAGCGTGCAGGGATGAGGTTAGGAAAGCCAAAGCCCAGCTCAAGCTGAATTTGTCTACCAACCTGAAGAGCAACAAAAAAATTTACTACAAGTACATAAAAAGCAAAAGGAAGAATAAGGAACATGTACATCGTATATGGTCCAAGATACGGAAAAGCCTGAGATAGTCAATGTCTTCCTCACCTCGGTCTTTACTGCTAGGACCAGCCTTCAGGCACTGCAGGACCCTAAGACCAGAGGGAAATCTGGAGCAAGGAAGACTTACTCTTGGTGCAGGAGTCTCAGGTTAGGGAACTTTCAAACAAACTGGATATACCTAAGTCTGTAGGAACTAAGGGGATGCACCATGCGTGCTGAGGGAGCTGGCTGATGTCACTGTGAGGCCACTCTCGATTATTTTTTAAAGGTCATGGTTAATGGAAGAGGTTCCTGAGGACTGGAAGAAAGCAAATGTCAATCCTGTCTCAAAGAAGGGCCAGAAGGAGGATCTGGGGAGCTGTCAGCCTGTCAGCCTGTCTTCTCTAACAGCCTCCTGGACACACTGATGAAATATAAGTTAGATAAGAGGAAAGTGAGGTGGACTGACAACTAACTGAACAGCCAGGCTCAAAGGGTTGTGACCAGTGGTGCAAAGCCCAGCAGGAGGTACCATGAGCTGTGGTGAAAGGCACCTAAGCTAGGTCCTCAGTCTGGGAGTTGCCAGCAGGTGGTGGCAGTGGCTGCAGCTCCCAAAAGACCCCTTACCCCATGAGCAGCAGCGAGTCCTGTTCTGACCATGGAGAGCTTCTCTGGCTGCAACAGAGCTTCTGGGAGCACTGGGTTGGCACTGTCCACCCAACATGTCTCCGCTAGGTGTCTCTTGGTTCCCTGGAACCATCGCAGTGACAAGGGGGAGAGACCTGCCTGGCTGGGGCTGGGGCTGGGGCTTGTACGAGGAGACAAGGTCTGGAATGAGGCTTCTGGGACAATTTCTTCTACCTGTTCATGCAGCAGCAAGCCAGGATGGATATTTGGACTGAGGGACTCTTCTTGAGATCCCCCACGGATGTGAGGATGATCTACAGTTTCCCAAGTTCTCCTCTATATGCTGCCTTTTCTGGTGGGGATCACAGAGGCTGCCAGCTCTGCAGAGGACCCAGGAGAGGCCTTGTCCTTTCTGTGGTCACAGCTGGACCCCAGTCCTCCAGCTCAGCCCCAGCTGAGAAGCCTTGTCTGGGGGTGACTTTTGGGGTAAGGGCTGACACATGGGATGGGAAAGGTTGTCTCAAAGACATGTGCTGGGCACAGGGACTGAAGTACCACAGCAAAATGATGTGGCTTCTTGGTCAATACTTCCTTCAGTGTGAGTTCTGACACAGGGTTCCAGCCTTCTATTCCATGCCACCTTTCAGGAGGGACAACAGAACTAAGGGATGGCAAGTGGTGGACAACAATCCTTCTCCAGTCACTTCCCAGGCCTGGTGGAGCACCAGGACACAAAGAACTTCTGGCTCTGCACTGTGAGCATGCTTTAAGGTACCAAACTCTGGTTATTATCTTGAAGTAGCTGGACACCACCATTTTTCTCCCCAAGGCAATTTCCAGCCCTGGTCAGCTCCTGTCTGTTCTCTCCCCATCCCTCCTCTGATCTGGCCTGGTGCTCCTGGTCCCTTGCCTGTGCTTTTCACAGGGCCCCAAGCTGACAGTGATGCTCTACAGAGCAAGTGGGCTGTGGGACCATGGGGGTGACTCTACACTGTCTGTGCTGCTCAGGGAGGGATGCAGATGCAGCTGGATGGGCTGCACTGACACTGAGCTCCTTTCCAGGGTTCTAAGGCTATGGAAGGAGCTCAGAGCATTTCTTGTGACTCGGAGTGCTTTCCAGTGCACACATTGAACCATCCATGGGCTTTTACTGAAGGAGTCATGAGTCAATCTCCAGTCTCCTTTTTGTGATTTTGTGATTTTTGGGTCCCCACAGCCTCCCCTGGGATGGGAGAGCCCTTGTTTGCTTGTGGATACTTAAATATAGTGCTTTGCCTTTGGGTGACTCCACCTTGGATGGTCCCTTCTTTTGGGAGACCCACACCCAGGCACATGGCGTCTCTGCAGATGCCCTCTGCTCTCCTGGCATCTCGTGTTTCCCCTCCAGAAAGCTGGGCAGCTGTCACTCAGCTCTGCTGCATGTGGGAGAGGCCTAAGCAGGCACTTCAGCATCCATTCACTCCAGTGGCACTGGGCATCCACAAGTGAGAGCTGAGTCCAGTCTTCACTCCCCAACACATCTCCCTGTGCCCTTCCTCTTGAGCCCACTGAGAACCAAGCTCAGCAACAGGCCATGCCAAGTGCAGTTCCTGGAGCCTAGTCCCAGCTTCAGCAAAAAGAAGAGCCCAACCTTCAGGAGCTGCCCTTGGGAGATATCCTTTTATTACAGAGATGCTTCTTAGGAAGCCAGCTCTGACACCATAATGAAACATTTACCAAAGGCTTATGTATTATTCGGCTAGGATCATGCTTCTGTAGATGTGGAGTGAATACAAACATTCCTGTATGAACATGATCACCACATATTAAAAAAAAGCCTGCCCTGAGAAAAGCTGGGAAGAGCCTGTGAGGAGACATATGCAGCTTACTGCTGCTGAAGGTAAACCCATTGAATCAGTTTCTTCAAAGCTTCCTTGAGCTCCTGGTTTCTCATGCTGTAGATGAGGGGGTTCACTGCCGGAGGCACCACTGAGTACAGAACTGTCGTCACAGGTCCAGTGATGGGGAAGAGATGGAGGGGGGTTTCAGGTAGATAAACATAGCAGTGCTGGCAAACAGGGAGACCCTGGCCAGGTGAGGGAGGCACGTGGAAAAGGCTTTGTGGCGTCCTTGCTGAGAGGGGATCCTCAGCACGGCCGTGAAGATCTGCACATAGGACAGCACAATGAAAACAAAACACCCAAGACCAAGGACAAAAGAGGTGCCAAGGAGCCCAACTTCTCTGAGGCAGGAGTGTGAGCAGGAGAACTTGAGGATCTGGGACACTTCACAGAAGAACTGCTCCACAGCATTACCTTGGCAAAGTGCTATGGAAAAGGTATTGGCCGTGTGCAGCACAGCATTAAGAAAACCACTGTCCCAGGCAGCTGCTGTCATGTGGACACAAGCTCTGCTGCTCAGGAAGGTCCCGTAGTGCAGGGGTTTGCATAGGGCAACGTAGCGGTCATAGGCCATGACAGTGAGAAGAGAATACTCTGCACCAAACAAGAAGAATACAAAGAAGACCTGGGCAGCACATCCCAAGTAGGAGATGGCCCTGGTGTCCCAGAAGGAATAGGCCATGGACTTGGGGACAGTGGTGGAGATGGAGCCAATGTCAAGAAGGGAGAGGCTGAGGAGGAAGAAGCACATGGGGGTGTGGAGGCGGTGGTCATAGGCTATGGCGATGATGATGAGGCCATTTCCCAGGAGGGCAGCCAGGTAGATGCCCAGGAAGAGCCAGAAGAGCAAGAGCTGCAGCTCCCGTGTATCTGTGAATGCCAGGAGGAGGAACTTGGTGATGGAGTTGCTGTTGGACATTTGCTGGCTATGGTTATCTGTTGAGAAGGAAAAGGCAGTACTGAGTTAGACCACACTTCTCCAAGCAAAACCTATTGCATATCTCGTAGCAATCCCACCCTCAGACTCTCTCTTTTCAGGAAGAACTCTCTGATGTGTAGCTCCGTCACCTGAGCTCCGGGTTTTGCTACCTGAGGCAGCCATTGGGAGGGGGACTCTGTAATGGGCTCCTGAGGAGTCCTTGCTGTGCAGCAAGAGGGAACTAGGAATGTGGGGTGATCTCAAATTAAAAGTACTCATGATATATCAAAGAGCTTTTCAGAACTGTTGTTGACCATTTGCCAAGCTGCAGAACAGAGCTGAGGGGATTTTGATTTGTTTATTTTGTTCTAGTTGCACCTGCCAACATTTAGGAGTGGTTTTGGATAGTTGTTCTCATGCACTCCAAGTGAAATCCTGTGGGTCCTGAGAGGCAAAGGGACTGTCCCTTAGTGCAGAGTGAGGAGAGCTGCTCTGCCCGTCAGTCCTGTTCTCAACTGCTCTTTGCTGGCAACTTGGAGCTGGAGGATGATCACACTCAGGTATTCCCCTAAAAAGGAACTGAACACTGCTGAGAGAAGAGGAATCCAGGTTCAAAGAGCAAGTTGACAGACTCCTCACTTTTTCTCAGGGTACCTGATGAGGATCTCAGCTCTCCTCTCCCAGACTGGGACACAGAGGGATCATTGCAGCTGCCCATGCACAACAGCCCAGCAGCATTTCTGTGGCCTTAGCACTGAGGTGTCTTCTCCATGAGGATCCTAGACAGCACGGAGATACTGTGGGAGAGCTGTGCCCCTCTGGAGGACACCCTGCAGCCCAGCACGACACCCAGAGAAATAGCTGAATGTCCTGAAGTTGTCTGGAGGAGACCTGAGCACTTTGCTCCCACAGACACATCTGCATAGCAGGACCCAAAGGGTTGGCATCTCAACAAGGAGCTGAACCTGCCACTCCCGACACCCACCCCCCACACAGACTCAGCAAATCCAACGGTGAGAACAAGGGCAGCACAGGCAGGAGGGGATGGGCACGAAATGCCACAGTGCTTCTGCCAAGGGAGGAGGGACATGCAAAGACAGATGGAAATCTGAAATTTGTCCTTTTCTGGGCTCTGCTGCAGGGGCAATGCACGCCCGAGACCCCATGGGCTCTGCTTAGGCTGGGAAAGGAGACCAGGGAGGAGTTGCTCAGGGGAAGGTGTCTGTGCAACAGGGACGGCAAGGAGGTGCCCACATCCCCCTCCCCAGCTTTTCTGGCAGCAGGTCCCTCTCACTCCCTGCCTGTGTCTCTGCTGCTTGGAGCTCTTCCTGCCAGGAGCCGTCTCCCTGTCCGCAGCTCAACTCCCTGTCAGTGCTCACAAACCCCATGCCACTTGCTGTGCACTCACCTCTGCCCTGCAAATACCTCCCAGGGGAAGGGCACTGCCCAGAGGCATCTCTGTGTGTGCAGAGGCTAAAGACCAGATCACAGAAAACCTGACGTGGCTGGAAAGGGGAAGATGTTGCTGAGTTGATGAGCTCCTTGATAAGTTCCCGTAGAAATGTCATGAGGTAGAGATGAAGCTGTGAGAAACTCTGACCCATACAGCGCTCTCCTGAGAGCAGAAGGACCCTGCCCTACCCTGTCCTGCCCTGCCTGCCCTGCCCTGCCCTACCCTGCTGGGGGTTGCTCCTTCCACCCAGAAATTCTTCCTACATAGTTGTGGAAAGTGTGACTCTGGCAGAAGGAAGAGTCCCTGTCTCAGCATGCAGCCCCCTGGGGTGTAGGGACCCTACTCAGAAGGACAACCCTGGGCACCCCTGGCTGCATACCTGGCTTCACACCCCTGCAGCCATCCCTGGGAGAAGGGAGTTGTCTTGACCTGTCCCTCCGATGGTGTAGCAAGCAATCCCTGCTCTGGAGCATGTCTTCCTGCTGCACACCAGGAAGGTGGGCAGCAGGAAGGTCCTGTCAGCTGTGCCATGTGCCAGGTCTTGGAGACACATCCAGGCACTATTCTGCATTGCTCTGCAGTCAGAGGCTTACCCTGTCAAGGGCTGTGAAGATTTCTGCCCTGGTGAGCTCTCACCTCTTCTTCCACCCCACACTGCCTTTAACCTCTTTCCCACTTCTCTTGTCTGTCTTTGCTGCCTGCAGGCAGTGCCCTCAGCCCTGCTGCTCTCTGCAGAGGAGCTGCTCCTGGGCAGAGCTGTCTCTGCAGCGCTGCCTGGTTGCCATGTGTTCCTTCCATCCCAGGAGCTCAGCCCAGCTCAGCAGCAGAGGACCAGCCCAAGGCAGCACTTTCTCTGTCCCCTCTGGGATCCCTCGAGGTGAACCTGGGGCTCCAGGGGAACCTGCTGTGAAACAGGCTGAAGTCATCCCTTGTTTTCCCTCCCTCAGCTGGAGAGAGACACTTCTTTCCATCCGTGTCATTTTCCCTAGAAGAGAGTTAGGTCCAAGAATCACCTCTTCTTGTCCCACTATGGGACAGGGCACACAGACAGTGAAAGGGAGGAATCTCCTGTACCCATGCAAACCACAGGTGACACCTGAGGTGCCAGAGCTGGTCCAAGACACTTGCAGGTAACTGTAAGTTCTGATGGAGCAATTCAGAGGGACAGGGCAGTGTCTGGGGTCATCATTTTGGAGGCCGGTGGGGCATTCCTTTGGCCAGCTAAGTGACAGCAGATGCCCATATTTAGGACAATGAAGCCTGATCCTGCTCATTACATTCAAGGCAGCCTGTAGAGCTATTCCTCTGAGCAAACGGAGTCATTGCTGTTGGGAGAGCTAAGTGTCTCTCTCTTCTCCACCATATCTCCTTTGGCAGTTATGGCAGGTTTCTCTTAGACTCCCCTGCAATGCCTAACCTAATTCAGGGCAGCTGCACAATGTAAAGGTTAAGTACCTCCTTGGTGCTACCTGAGATGGCAGGGCTCTCCAGCACAACCGCATGCAGCCAGCAGGGACAGCACAAGACCTGCAGGAACACCATCCCCATTCAGAGCAGCCATATAACAGGCCCCAAGAGAACCTCAGACATGGTCTTCCCTTTCATTCAGGCAACTGCAGTGAAGCAAGTCCTGACCCATCTCTATCCAGTAGATGTAGGCAGTGCTCCTCCCACATCCTTTGGTCATCCCTTTGGTGATGCAACTAAGGAACAGATCAATGATTTTCAGTGTTCCTGGAACATGACATGTGCGTAGCTAAGGGGATTTTCAAAAGCACTTTGTCTTTTCTGGAGATCAGCTTCACCTGCACCATAGGCCGTCCAGGGATGCAGAGACTCCACAGACAGCAAAGCCCTCTCCTGCCAGGGCTGCACAGTCCAGCCCTGCAACTCTCTCGTCCTGAAGACAGCAGGATTTGCTCTCCAAGCGACATCTCATTTCCTCTTTACATTGCCACCTGCCACCCACCCCAGCATGCTCTGAAGCAAACCTTTGGCTTGTATGAAACCTGGGGCACGTGGTACCAGCTTGCTTTGTTACACATCTGAGCTTGGCCCTGGTGCCATGGCTGAGGTCCAGTAAATCTCTTTTCTGACATAAAGAACCTAGAATCAGGGAGAGGAAGGGGACAAAGGCTTATTTAGCCAGCCTGAGGAAGTCCTGGGATCAATGACTTCACATCTTACTGGAGACTTTAATGACCCTGTGTTGGGGCCTGGGTCGTGGAAGAACTATAGAGACGACATACAAGTACACTGTTGTGTACGTGCTGAGGCAGCATGAGACAGCAAGAAAGTATAAGGATGTGGCTTTGCTTAGGCTCATAGCATGTATCCAAACAGGACAGCAGAAGAGGCGCGTGGACAGAGCGTGCACAGTGCTTGCAGCCAATAGCTTAAGGCGTGATCGTGAGATAAGGAAGTATGTGTGCTGTAAAAGAGCTGTGTTAACTGCAATAAAGTGGCTTCAGAGCATCACATTGGTGTGCTGTAGTCCGTTCCTCGCATGGACCCCAACAACCCTGTGCATCAAGTTTACATGGCAAGGGTCTGGTAGCGCTGAGGGAGGGCTGGCTTCAAAATGGACCAGCCAAGGCCCAAAACCTGAGCCTATAAGCAGTTCTAGTGGCAACTCTGTGATATATTTAGTGGTGGACTTGGCAGTGCTAGGTTAGTGGTTGCACTTGATGATCTTAAAGGTCCTTCCCAACCAAAACCATTCTATGATTCTATAAAGGATTAAAAAGCGTGTACAGCAGCTGTAAGAGAGAGTGAGAAACATGTGAGAGAAACAATCCTGCAGGCACCAAGGTGAGTGAAGAAGGAGTGGGGGTGAGAGAGAGGCTTAGTGGGCACTTGGCACCACCACCCCCTGACATTCACAGGACAGCAGAGAGCAAATGCTCCTTTAGATGTCTGGAGGTCCTTTGCAGTAGCTTTTTTGCACAGCTGCCAGATGGGCCCACAAATGTGATGCTTACCTGGATCTGAAAACCTGTGCCATCCTTGTCAACCTTGGCTCTAGTAGCAATGAGAGAGTGGGGTCTCAGCTCCCAAGGGGAGTGCGGAAGGAGAGCAGCAGAGTGCAGATGCCGGGTGTCAGGGTGTCAGACTTTGGTCTAGGCCGGGAACTTTCAGTGGGCAGTATCACTCAAGGGGAGCAGAATTCAGTGCAACTGCTTTTCAAGGACAGCGTCCTCTAAGTGCATAAAGTGTCCATGCTGATAGTCCAGCAAACAAGTGGACATCTCAGGACACCAGTTTGGTTAAACAGGGAACTTGTTGGGAAGCTCCATAGAAAAAGGGAAGCAAAGAAGTTTTGGATAGAGGATCTCACTTCAACAGAGGAATTGATCCACATCCACTGCTGATTCTTCTCCTCCAGAGTCCTGCCTCAAGTCTCAAAGGCCTGGGAGACCATGCTGGGGAAGACTAAGGCAAAGAGGACATAGAGTATCTCAGATCTACCTCCACCTACTCTTACTAAATTCACCAGTGGTCAAGTATTTCCCTTGTTTCTTCTTTAGCTGTTTCTGAAGTAGTAAGAGCTCCTCTTGATACCCTTGCACCAAGGGTCAACACTGGGAAAGCTTTGCCTTCACTACAGCCATCCCTATTTCTAATTTCCTTTTTGAGTCCCTGCATCTACCTTCTATATGCTTTCTTTTTTCTATGGAGCTTCCAGATGAGTTCCCTCTTCAGCCAAGCTGGTCTCCTGAGATGTCTGGTTGTTTTCCTGTCTATTAGTACAGACAGATCTTGTGCTTGAAAGATTCTGTCCTGAAAGACCAGCTGTACTGAGGTCTGGTGCCCTTGAGCACTGCTGCCCATGGAATTCCCACCAAAAGTCCCCTGAAAAGGCAAAATTCTTCACCCGCTATTTCATGGTCACTACAGCCAAGGATGACAATGGTTTTTACATCCCTGATGAGCACTTGCTCTTTTGCAAGGGCCAGACTCAGGTGAGCATCACCTTTTTTGGCCTACCTGGCATCTGTATGAAGAAGTTGTCCCAAGAGACCCTAGAAACCTGCTGGACACTCAGAGAGTGTCTGTGATTCCCATCTTTAGAGGACTTCAGGTTCCACTCTGGCATGTTGCAGACAACTTGACCCTAGGGTTGATAACAGCTTCCTTCTGGGCAGGAGGCTCAGTTGGAGACTCCCGCCAGTCCCTTTCAGCCACTTCCACGACCTTGTCTTGCAAGCTCCTGCAGCGTTCCTTAGGAAAAGGGATTCAACTAGAGGTGAGGGTATCTAAACATGTACCTCTTTCTCTAAATAGATGGTATGTAAGTCGTAGACTCATAGGACAATTCAGGGTGGAAGGGAGCTTCAGAGGTCCCGAGTGCAACCTACGGCTCAAAACAGGGTCAGGTCTGACATCAGACCTTGTTGCTCAATGAAGGTAAGCATCCACAGAGTGTGCACATGAGCCAGGCATCTAAGACACCACTACCAAAATGGAGACAGGTCATTTGACCACTTCCCCAAACAAAGGGAGCTATCAGCATATGATGCCTCCTGAGGTTCTGAGGAACATGTGAGTTTTTGGTCCAGAGGAGTGTGATCCCTCCTGAGCTGTCCTGGCATATCTCCTGCCCTATGTGGTGCTTTAGGCTGTAAAGAAAATTAAAAATTCTCCTCTGACTGGGGGGTAATTTCACCTCCAAGCCAAAATGCAGAGCAGAACGAGGGATCTCAGAGCTCCCAGGCTCTCTGCTGCAGGGTTAGGACTTCAGAGATGTTACCAAAATGGATTTGCTTGCACTTTTTTCTTCTCTTCTAGTTTGTGCGCAGGTACCAGAAAGAAGGCAGCAGAAGCACACACTAGCTAAAATCCCTTTTTATTCCTGACAATGAAGGTGCCTCTTGGCTGGGAGCACGAGTAGGACCCCCCGTTACAACTCCCAACTCCTTATAAGCAATCTTAACACTACTCACATACACCTGTTTACAATTTAGATAACCTTCTGGCTTTGGCCATGACATTGCCTGTTACCATTGACATTTGAGTATTTGTACACGCGGCCCCTCCTGTGCAAGTGCGCTTAATGCATATTTATTAGCTGAATTTGAATGATTTTATTGCAATTTTGCTGATTTCAGCCACGTTGCTCTGGTCTCTTCTAGTAGCAAACAAGTGTATGGGCGAGGTCAGTCGGTAAAGTTCTCTTGCGCATGTCTTGGAAGCCATCTTTGTCTTTTGACCTTTTCTTATGTAAAATCTTGACATTTTCTTATGTAAAATGCCACGCTCCTCCTTTGTGTGCAAGGGGAGGGGGGAGTAGGACATACCATATAAGGCCATGCTGCCCCACTCCTTCATTTGTGAGCAGGGGGGCAGGACATACCACAGAATTACAGAATCAGCTAGGTTGGAAGAGATCTCTGTGATCATTGAGTCCAACCTTTGACCTAACACCACTGTGTAAACTAGACCATGGCACTAAGTGCTACATCTAGTCTTTTCTTAAACACCTCTAGGGATAGTGACTCCACCACCTCTCTGGGTGGCCCATCCCAATGCCTGATGACCCTTTCTGCAAAGAAATTTTTCCTAATGTCTAACCTGAACCTCCCCTGGCGAAGCTTGAGTCTATGTCCTCTAGTCCTGTCGCTAGTTGCCTGGGAGAAGAGGCCGACCCCCACCCCGCTACAACCTCCCTTCAGGTAGTTGTAGAGAGCGATAAGGTCTCCCCTCAGCCTCCTTTTCTCCAGGCTAAACAATCCCAGTTCCCTCAGCTGTTCCTCATAGGTCAGACCCTCCAGACCCTTCACCAGCTTTGTTGTACTCCTCCGGACTTGCTCCAGCACCTCAATGTCTTTCTTGAAGTGAGAGGCACAGAACTGGACACAGTACTCGAGGGGCTCCCCCACTAGTGCCAAGTACAGGGGGACGATCACTTCCCTAGTCCTGCTGGCCACACTATTCCTGATACAAACCAGGATGCTGTTGGCCTTCTTGGCCACCTGGGCACACTGCTGGCTCATGTTCAGCCGGCTGTCCACCAATACCCCCAGGTCCTTTTCCACTGGGCCACTTTCTAACCACACTTCCCCCACCCTGCAGCGCTGTGTGGGGTTGTTATGGCCAAAGTGTAGGACCCGGCACTTGGCCTTGTTGAATATCATACCATTGGTCTTGACCCATCTATTCAACCTGTCCAG
Organism: Nyctibius grandis; assembly: GCF_013368605.1. NCBI lineage: Eukaryota > Metazoa > Chordata > Aves > Nyctibiiformes > Nyctibiidae > Nyctibius > Nyctibius grandis. The sequence continues at coordinate 13,886,277 of NC_090667.1, forward strand.
ATCCCTCTGCAGAGCCTTCCTACCCTCAGGCAGATCAACCCTCCCACCCAACTTGGTGTTGTCCACGAATTTACTGAAGGTGCACTCGATAACCTCATCCAGATCATCAATAAAGATATTAAACAGGACTGGGCCCAGTACTCAGCCCTGGGGGACACCACTAGTGACCAGACACCAACTGGATGCAGTATCCTTCATCACCACTCTCTGGGCCCGTACATACAGCCAGTTCTTACCACAGTGAAGTGTGCACCTGTCCAAGCTGTGGGCTGCCAGCTTATCCAGGAGAATGCCGTGAGAGACAGTATCAGAGGCTTTGCTGAAGTCCAAGTATACTACATCCACAGCCTTTCCCTCATCCACTAGGCAGATCACCTGGTCATAAAAAGAGATTAAGTTGGTCAGGCAGGAGCTGCCCTTCCTAAACCCATGCTGACTGGGCCTGATCCCCTGGTTGTCCTCTAGGTGCTGTGTAATCGCACTCAAGATGATCTGTTCCATGACCTTCCCCGGCACTGAGGTCAGGCTGACAGGCCTGTAGTTCCCAGGATCCTCCTTTCAGCCCTTCTTGTGCATAGGTGTTACATTGGCCAGCCTCCAGTCATCTGGGACCTCCCCAGTTAGCCAGGACTGATAATAAAAAACGGAGAGTGGCTTAGAAAGTTCTTCCACCATCTCCCTCAGTACCCTTGTGTGAATACCATCTGGTCCCATAGACTTGTGCGTGTCCAAGTCGCTAACTACTTACTCCTGAATTACAAGGGGTTTATTCTGCTCCCCGTCCCTGTCTACTGGCTCAGGGGGGCTGTTGCCCTGAGGATAACCGGTCTTACTGTGAACGACTGAGGCAAAAAAGGCATTAAGCACCTCGGCCTTTTCCTCATCCCTGGTCACAATGTTCTCCCCCACATCCAATAAAGAATGGAGATATTCCCTTGATCTCCTTTTATTGTTTATATATTTATAAAACCACTTTTTTTTTATTATCTCTTACTGTACTGGCCAGATTGAGTTCTAGTTGATCTTTCGCCTTTCTAATTTTCCTTCTACATGACCTAACAGCATCCTTGTACTCTTCTTGAGTTGCCTGCCCCCTTTTCCAAAGATCATAAACCTTCTTTTTTTCCCTAAGATCCTGAGAAAGTTCCCTGTTCAACCAGGCCGGACTTCTTCCCCCATGGCTCCTCTTTCGGCTCACGGGGATGGCCTGCTCCTGCACCTTTAAGATTTCTTTCTTAAAGTATGTCCAGCTTTCCTGGACCCCTTTGTTATTAAGAACTATTTCCCACGGGACTCTCTGAACCAGTGTCCTAAATAGGACAAAGTCTGCCCTCCGGAAGTCCAAGATAGAGCTTTTGTTGACACCCTTCCTTCCCCAAAAATTGAAAACTCTATCATTTCATGGTCGCTGTGCCCAAGACAGCCTCCAACCACCACTTCTCCCGCCAGACCTTCTCTGTTTGTAAACAGTAGGTCTAGTGGGGCACCTCCCTTGGTGGGCTCACTAACCAGTTGTGTTAGGAAGTTATCTTCCACACACTCCAGGAACCTCCTATACTGCCTCCTTTCCGCTGAGTTGAGTTTCCAGTAGACATCCGGCAAAATGAAGTCTCCTACTAGAACAAGGGCTAGTGATCATGAAACATCAGCCAGCTGCTTGTAGAATAGTTCATAAGCCTCTTCATCCTGGTTGGCTGGTCTATAACCAACTCCTACTAGGATATCTGCCTTGCTGGCCTTCCCCCTGATTCTTACCCATAGGCACTCAATCTTATCATCACTGTCCTTAAACTCTATACAATCAAAACACTCCCTAATTTAAAGAGTCACCCCATCACCTCTGTTTCCTCTCCTGTCCTTTCTGAAAAGCTTGTGGTCATCCATTACAGCACTCCAGTCGTGAGAGTCATCCCACCACGTTTCCATGATGGCAACCACGTCATATCTTTCCTGCCGCACAATGACCTCCAGTTCCTCCCGTTTGTTACCCATGCTGCGTGCGTTGGTGTAGATGCACTCAGCTGGGCTGTTGGTTTCTCCCCTGCTCTGGCATTCCACCCCTAGACTCGTTTCCAGCAAGCCAGGTGTTATCCCCCTCCCCCTTCAAGCCTAGACTCCAGCATTCTTGCTCACATGCAGGGCTGCTTGGCAGGTACCCCCCAACAGCCCTGATCATTTCCTTTGCTTCACCTTTTCTTTCCTTTTTTCCTCTCTTCCCACTCACAATTTCTTCCCGTTGACCATCCTTGTACCAACCCATGCAAACAACCCCCCTCTCTGTCCCCTGTCCTCCCTTGCCCTTTTTTGTTTTTTTTTTTTTTTTGTACCTTCATTTAGGGTTTCTGAGCTTCCACCATGAGAATTCCTACCTTGGTCAGTAATGCCATTAAACTAGTACCTCCTTCTATTATCTCTAGTGTCCTGCAATTCCTCATGCTGTGATCTAATCAGAGGCACCACAACTTTGGTAGGCCATCTGTACAAACACATTACAAGCTGTCAAAGCAGAGCTTCACTCCAGGGGGACCTTGAGAAACTTTGAGATTCGGCAAGAGGAGTCTCATGAAGTTTTACAAGGAGAAGTGGTAAGTCCTTTTTTGGGGGGCAGAATAACCCCAGACATGAGGGCAGGCTGGGACCTGAACAGCTCAGGAGTGACCCTGAGGAGAAGGGCCTGGGCGTTACAAGGGATGCCATAGTGAGTGGTGCATGCTCAAGGTTAATAAGGCCAACTGCATACAGGGCTGCATGAGGAGGAGTGTGGCCACCCAGTAAACAGAGTTATCATCCCTCTTGACTCAGCACTGGTGTGGTGATATCTGGACTAGTGTTTCTGGTTGTGGGGCTCCCAGGTCTAGAGGAATAGGGACGAACTAGGAGGCTCCAGTGGAGATCAGTCAGGATGGCCATTGGGGTTTGTGTGGAGAGCCTGAGGGCCCTGGGCTTCTTTAGCCTGGTGAAGTGGAGACTCAGGGCACTACAGTAGTAGCCTGCACCAGCTTGAAAGGTGATTTCAGAGATGACGGAGCTTTTCTTAGTAGTGGGAAGAGAAGGAAACCTCCACAAAGTGCAGCTTGGAAGGTTCAGACTGCAGGTGACAAAAAAGAAATCCCACTCAAAGGGTAGCTTGGTAGTGCAAGGTCACCCAGAGGGAGTCTGGATCAGCACATGGCTTTGTATTTCAAGGAACAGGCAGCAAAAATGGAAAGACACCACTGAAGGTATAGAAATGCTGGGGTGAGAGCTAGGTGGGAAGCCAAGATGGGTGTCTGCAGCCTGAAGGGAAAGAGGTGCAGGCATGGGACAGTGTAGGACAGCCTTCAGGAGAGATGGCGAAGGGCTCTGGCAAGACTAAAAGGCTCCGCAGGACTGAAGGCTTTGTCCCCTGGGCCATGGCAGTTGCCTCTGCCACTGACACCTACAAGGAGAAATTTTCTCTTGAGGGTCTGGGCTTTGTTTCCCTTGCTTGGAGAGACCAGTCAGTGTCACAGAATTTTCCTACACTTGGCGTTGCTCACCCTCACATCCCATTGTCCCGAGGAAGAGCCCTGAGCCACATGTGAGGGACAGGACCTGCCTTCCCAGGGCCTGAGGGTCAGGGCTTGGCCTTTCTGCTTCATCAAACAAGCCAAAGGGTTTTCTCAGCATTACAGCCACCTGCACAGGGCCTTTGCCTACCTGCAATCACAGCCTCCAATTATCTACTCTAACGAGTCCTTGGGGAGGCTTTGTCAGTAATCTCCTCCAGAGGGCCCATTAATGCTTCCAGGTACTTTGAGTTTTGCTTCTGACTTCTTGAGCAGTTTCTTCAATCTTCTTTCAGTACCTGAGGTTCAGGGACTCAGCACCCAATACACCATGGGGCTCATTAAAATATAGAAAACCCTAACGAGCCATGTATCTTCCAGTAATTTTCTTCAAGTCTTCAAGACTTGTACAGCTGATTAGAGAGGTTTCATAGTGTAGTTAAGGAGGAAGATTTCAAAGTCCAGATAATAAAAATGATTTATTTTATTTTAAAGGATATTTTTTGATACTTTTCAGTTTAAAGAAGAGGTGATATAAGAATTCTCCAAGTGCTATTGATCCAGAATTCTTCCTCAGGAGGTTTGGACAGCAAGGAAAAGAGTCTCTTGAGGTCTGACACTGTGTGGACAACTTTGCTTCTTACTTTCGCAACCCCACCATTTCTGTCATTGGCCAGCTGGGACTTAGGTCACTGTTCCTTGCATCAGACTTCTCCACTGAAGTCTGCAGCTGGATGTTACAACAACATTGCACCACCTCCCACCTGCTCTCCTTGGAGAACTGGCTGCACAGAGGCACAGAAGAATTTTTCCTATTTGCAAGGAAAGTAAACTAAATCATGATAAAATTTCATAAACAATAAGCTGCCTCTAATGAAATATCCTTTCTACAAGGGATAATCTTATGAGAAATGTTTTAGATAGGTAGATAACAAAGGATAGATATAAACATAATTAAAGAGTTGTCTAAGGAGACAATTAGACTGTTGAAAGACAGAAAGATTTTAACTAGCTGAAGCTCAAAACAGCAGCAGCTGACAAATGTGAGGAAACTGAAGGAAAAAATCATAGAATCATAGAATATCTCAAATTGGGAAACAGGACTTTCTGAACCCATATTGACTGTGCCTGATGATTACATTTTCCTTTAAATACCTTTCAATGGCACCCAAAATCCTCATAGAATAGCTCAAGTTGGAAGGGACCCATAATGATCATCAAGTCCAACTCCCTGCTCCTCGCAGGAATGTGTTTGGTGAAGGGGGTAGGTGCACAGGTTGTATTCTCCTCAATTCTTTTGGTGTTAGCAGAAAATAAGGAAAGGACTACAAAAATGCAACAGATTAATACATGGCTAAGAGACTGGTGCCGTAGGTGGGATTTTGGGTTCTTTAACCACAGGGCGGCTTTCATGGCACCAGGCCTGCTTATGCTGGATGGGGAAGACCTGAGTCAGAAGGGGAAAAGGGTTATGGCCCAGAAGCTGGCAAGGCTGATCAAAAGGTCTTTAAACTAGGTTCGATGGGGGAGGGGGATAAGATCAGGGTAACCACAAATGAACCTAGGGGCGACAGGCCTGCATCGGGGGCAAGGCCGCTAGCCCAGCTGAAGTGCATTTACACCAATGCACGCAGTATGGGCAACAAACAGGAAGAGCTAGAAGCCACTGTACAGCAGGAAGGTTATGATGTGGTTGCCATCACAGAAACGTGGTGGGATGACTCTCATGACTGGAGTGCTGCTATGGATGGCTATAAGCTCTTTAAGAGGGACAGGCGAAGCAGGAGAGGTGGTGGGGTAGCAATGTATGTTAGGGAGTGCTTGAATTGTGTCGAAATTGAGTATGAGATTGTATCGATTGAGTGCACCCTCAGTAAATTTGCAGATGACACCAAGCTGAGTGGGAGTGTCGATCTGCTGGAGGGTAGGAAGGCCCTACAGAGGGATTTGGACAGGTTAGATAGATGGGCCGAGACCAAAGGCATGAGGTTCAACAAGAACAAGTCTTACACTTCTGCCACAACAACCCCATGCAGTGCTACAGGCTGGGGGAAGAGTGGTTAGAAAGCGGCCCAGCGGAAAGAGACCTGGGGGTGTTGATCAACAGCCGGCTAAACATGAGCCAGCAGTGTGCCCAGGTAGCCAAGAAGGCCAATGGCATCCTGGCCTCTATTAGGAATAGTGTAGCCAGCCGGTCTAGGGAAGTGATTGTCCCTCTGTACTTGGCACTGGTGAGGCCGCACCTTGAATACTGTGTCCAGTTCTGGGCCTCGCAGGTCAAGAAAGATGTTGAGGTGTTGGAGCGAGTCCAGAAGAGGGCGAGCAAGCTGGTGAAGGGTGAAGGGTCTAGAGGTTATGACATATGAGGAACGGCTGAGGGAGCTGGAGTTGTTTAGCCTGGAGAAGAGGAGGCTCAGAGGTGACCTTATTGCAGTCTACAACTACCTGAAGAGAGGTTGTAGTGAAGTGGGAGTCGGCCTCTTCTCCCAGGCAACTAGAAGGAGAGGACATAGCCTCAAGTTTTGCCAGGGGAGGTTCAGGTTGGACATTAGAAAGCATTTCTTCTCAGAAAGGGTCATTAGACATTGGAACGTGCTGCCCAGGGAAGTGGTGGAGTTACCATCTCTGGATGTGTTTAAGAAAAGACTGGACATGGCACTTAGTGCCATGGTCTAGTTGACGTGGTTGTGTCAGGGCAATGGCTGGACTCGATGATCCCAGAGGACTCTTCCAACTTGATTGATTCTGTGATTCTGTGAATACCTTAAAATAAACCATATGACTAAGAGCATCATCCAGACACTCCTAAACTCTGACAGGCTTGGTGTCATGACCACTTCTCTGGGGAGCCTGTTCCAGTGATTGTCCACCCTCTCAGTGAAGAAATGTCCAGTCTGAAGTTCCTCTGATGCAGCCTCATTCTATTCCCTCGTATCCTGTCACTGGTCACCAGAGAGAGGAGATCAGCTTCTCCCCTTTTGCTGCCCTCCTTGAGGAAGCTGTAGAGTTCATTGAGGTCACCCCTCAGCCTTCACTTCTCCAAGCTCGACTAGTCATGTGACCTCAGTTGCTCTTCATAAGTCTTGCCCTCGATGCTTTTCTCCATGTTGGTCACCCTTTCTGCACACACTCTCATAGTTTGATGTCCTTCTTCTATTGAGGTGTCAAAAACTGCACACAGTACTTGAGGTGGGACCGCAACAGTGCAGTGTAGATTGGGGCAATCACCTCCCTCGATCGACTAGCTATGCTGTGCTTGATGCACCCCAGGACATAGTTGGCCCTTTTGGCTGCTAGGGCACACTGTTGACTCCTGTTTAACTTGCCATCAACCCAAACCTCCAGATCTCCTTCTGCAGGGCTGCTCTCCAGCCTCTCATCCCACAGTTTGTACGTATAACCAGGATTGCCTCGTCCCAGGTGGAGAATCTGGCACTCGCTCTCATTACATTCCATTACGGCTGGTGTACGGTTGGTGTTTGCCCATCTGTTTAGTCTATTCACACCTCTCTGTACGGCCTCTCTACACTCAAGGGAGTCCACAGCTCCTCTTAGTTTAGTATTGTCAGCAAACTTACTTAATGTACATTCGATTCCTGAATCCAGATAATTTATAAAAACAGTAAAGAGCACTGACCCTATATCTAAGCCCTGGGGAACCCCAATGGTGACTGGCCGCCAGCCTGATACAACCCCAGTTACAACAACCCTTTGAGCCCAACCTGTCAGCCAGTTGCTCCCCCAGCATATGATGGACTTGTCTAGCTGTGGGCTGGACAATTTATCCAGAAGGATACTGTGACAGATAGCATCAAAAGCTTTGCTAAAATCCCAAAACACCACATTTATGGGTTACCCTTGCTCAGCTAAATGGGTGACCTTGTCATAAAAGGAAATTAAGTTGCTTAAGCAGGACTTTCCCCTCATGAAACCATGCTGGCTATGATGAATGACTGTGTCCAGTTCTGGCCTCCCCAGTACGAGAGATGGAGAAACCAGAGACAGCCCAGCAAAGGGCCACAAATGGCATCTCTAGTATGAGGGTAGCTTGAGAGAACTGGGACTGTTCGACCTGGGGAAGGGAAGGCACTTTATGGCTGTTCCTACTCCAGTGTAGGTGTATCTGCAGGCCACAGTCCTTCAGAGGTGTACGTGCTCCGGTGTGGGTGACACACAACAGCTGTTGACTCCAGGCAACAGAACGCGGAGGCATTGGCAGGAGGGGCAAGACATCCTTCCTGCTCCTCACAGCAGTCTTGGCTGGCTGCTTCTCTCCCACCCAGGCACTGCTCCTCTCCCCGCAGGACTCACACATGCTCTCTTCCCATTCCCCTTCCAGGTCCTAACACCTACACCCTGCCTAGGCTGTTGGGACCCAGAACAGCCTACACCCACGCCAGCCCGTGCTACTCCATGAAAGGGAGGAGTAAGCACAATGACTTTGCTCAAGACCTCTCCAAGGTGAGCTACGCTTCTCTGCTCTCTCGCGTCAGTAGCTGTAGCTCCTCAGGGCACAAGGGCTCCAACGCCTGCTGCAGCCTCTCTTAACGCACACCTCCCTGCACCAGCAGCAAAACGCAAGAAGCCACGGGTCCCCTGGCTCTCCTCCTGTTAACTGTGGGAGAAGGGAGGCTCTGCCGACACCTGCACTCCCTCTCTTTCCAACACTGAGAGCTTTGGTGGGGCAAAGCTCATTGGCACTAATGGCAATGTCTCTTCTCCTCTGGGAAATCTGCCTCTCTGCAAAACAACAGCAGGTGCCCTTGTTCCAATCGCTCCGTGCCTCTCACACCACCTCTCTGGCCACTCAGCTCAACTAGTGCAGCCCGTGTGGGCACCTGGCAAGAATCAACACTTGCCTTTTGTACCCAACAGCCTCCGTGCCTCTTTTACAGACTCCTGGTCCTGCTGCATTGCCCAGGTTGGAAATGGACATCTGCAAAAAAAGGGCTCCCAGGTACACAATGGGAAGCAGAACTAAACTTGGAGGTGACAGAACAGTGAAGCCAGGGCCAGCAGACTACTGCCCAGAAAAGGTAAGGCAGCCTGCCCACCTCTCCTCCTCTGCTTTGCAACAACAAGCCCTAAAGCATCTCCCCCTTCCAACGGGGCTTCTGGGAACTCAAGATCACCTTACTGGAGTGATAAACCACAGGACAGCAGGCCTGCTCCCTTGCCTTGGCCCAAGGCCGAGCAGAGGGTGGTCAAAGAACACAGCTTTGCCTCTCCACTGGCTCAGCCGTTCAATGCTGACAGGCGCTCACACATCACAAGCTCTTCAGGAGGACAGAGAAGGGATGAGCAGACCCAAGAGCGCACCTTGCTCACGCTCTGGGGATCAGCTGGGCGGGCAGGGGCATCTAGCAAAGTCTGGCTGGAGCTACAAGGCTTCTGGACTCGAAGCAAGTTCCAGTGCCAGCTCAGCTTCAGCCGTGACCCTGCCCTGACAGATGGAGTGGGCATGTGGCTGCATTTTGCATCAAACACAAGTTCTTTGCTTTCAGTGGCCTAAAAACACTTGAGGGATGTATTTTACCTGCCCCTAAAATCCTTTTCTCGTGCCTTTACATTCCTCCCCACAAAGGGGAGAAATGCCGATCAGTAACAGCAGCAGACCATTAGAAATGTGCTGATAACACAGCTGGTTTCCAACAAGCGTGCCACTGGGATAGGGGGAGTTAGCTCAAAGAGCCCAGCCGTGCCCACAGCAATGCACGACAAAGGGCAAATGCACATTCATCAACTTGTTAGGCCAGATGGCCTCACTGAAGACAAGTCTTCTTGAGAACGTGGCACCACAATCACCTTTGTTTCTTTTCCCTTCCCCCCTTCCAGGTGAGGCTGACCAAGCCCCAGGCACCTGCTCCCACTTTCGGACTCCGCCATTCCGTCTACATAACTACTTTAACACCTCTGTGATGAGTCTAATAAAGCAACATGCCCCAAAGTTCTTGTCTGTTCACCTTCAGCTGTGGGGAGAGCTGGTGTGCGTGAGTGAGGATGATTGGCTCTCTCCATTTCATGTCTACGCCTCAGCCAAAACATTGCGAGATTAGGATGAGGGGAGAGCACCGAGACCAACAGCATAAGCAAGGCAGAGAGCTCTGACAGCACCGTTTCACCTGACCAGAGCTAAACACTGCCCTGTGAAAGCACTCCAGCCCTTCCCCACATGCTCTCACCCCACGGCTGAGCATCCCGCAGGCACAGGCTTGCCCCCAAGGACACAGCCCATCTTGGCACTCCCCTTGTCGGTGCACATGGGTGGCTTCTCTCCAGGGTGCAGCTGGAAACACAGCAGCTCTACGTGACCACTTGCCATGGGCTGAGCCTCAATACCTCAGGCGAGTCCCCAAAACACCGACAGTTCAGGAGAAAGAAATACCTATTATAAAATACATGTTAAGACATTCAGATCAAACTAAAAGGAGGCAAGTTCAAATGCATCATTCTTGAGTATAAGCTTTTTGAAGGGAATTCTGCCTTTATACAACATGCCTCTGTAGGAAGCTTGGGAGAGGATAACCTCCCCCTCACACCCGCTTTTTCAAATATGTCCCAACCAGCCATTTTGCCTTCCCAGCATCTTCAAAAGAGTCCATGGTACCATTGTTTTCCACTGATATTTGAAATCCTGTTTAGTTTTAGCTTGTATTAGCATTGCTTCTATTACTAGGTTTCCATTGTGAAAAGTAACACTTACTGAACTGTAAAAGCTTAGAATACTTGGAAAACTCCAAACAAGGAGGCCATCTTCCCTCAAGGGTCACTTTGTTTTTCCAAGACCATTGCAACATTTAGTCAGGAGTCCTGCACAAAATTACAAAAAACTAATGCTTTGTGTCCACATGTAAGAATTCCAAACATCTCGTTTAGGCAGAATATCCTGGTCTCGTTTTTTCCTTTATCACCTGAAGGTGAGTTTAAGCATCTGCATCTGATTAATAAACACTGAAGTTCATGGTTATGTACAGAAATCCAAACTTTGGCATACATATATATTACACTGAAATGTATTCTCTACCTTTGCTCTGAAAACCACTGTTTTTTTTTTTTGTGTTTCCACATGGAAAACACCCTTACAAAAGCTTCAATGAGCACCTGTGTCACTAATATACCAAGTTTAAAATTTGATACTCATTTTACAAAGGTCAAAGTGCAACACAACCTAGGTAGAGGAGGATCTTGTCGCTGTTAAACGAGAGTAATGCTCTTTAAAGTATGAAAGACATTCCTTTAACTTCACCTTCAGGCAACACCACATTTTAACAGAACCTAGTGATGCGGGTACTTTTTCTTCCCTGGATTCTGATTACGTACGAAAACAAAGCAACACACTTTGTAAAACAGAATTTATGTGTTTGGCCTATTTCAAAACATTTTTTCTTCTGGTGATAATAACTGGGCTCCACCACAGTTCATTACCATCCAGCATTCTGGTTCTAAGGCTCTGTTTTACACAGACCCAGCTATTACAGGAGTGATGTCAGCCACTTGGCCATTCAGCCTGGGAGCACTTGTGAAGCTGAAAGTGCATTAGCAACTGAAGACAAAACTCAAGATACCCTTCTGCAGCAAAGCCCTTCAAGCAAAGGAAACATTTTCCAGAAGCTCTTGACAACTTCATTCAATACTACGAGAAAAAATCAAGACTTCTGAAATGTATGTCTACCTACATGTGTCACACAATCCAATGGCATCCCTAAGACCCCTAACACTGGGCTGTTAAGTCTCTTCACAGACATTCTCCTGAGAACAGTTTAAATGTCTGTAGATCAACAATGAGCTTTAGGTCCAACCACTTTAAAGGCTAGGGCTGAAGTTACAGTTACCGCAACGTGCGTGTTATTCTGTTTAAGATTTAATACATGAATGAGAAGAGGAAAAAAACCACTAGTACGCGTTTTAAAGAAAAGCCTGTTGTAAGAGTGTCACAGGACCAGAGGGAAAAATAAAAGAAATGTAATATTGAAGGAATGACAACACTTTACAAGTCTTTTTAGGTCTGAAGAGTCACATCCCAAAGTCTTTAATCCCATTCAAACTCATCAGGATGGCAGATGACCAAAATGAAACGCAGCTCTGAAGGTCGCTGTCAGAACAGCAGCTCCAACAGAACAGCTCTGTGAGGCCCTGGCACAAGTCACTGCCCATTGTGACACGGGCATTGTCTTCATGTCGGCGTTTCCCCGTGGGCTTTGCCTGTCCTGCTGCAAACAACTTGGGTGCCAAACCCTCAGACCCAGAACTCCATAGTCTCTAGAGATGAAATACCAACAGCTGTCCCGGCTGTGTCCCCTCCCAGCTTCCTGCCCACCCCCAGCCAGCTCACTGCGACAGCAGAGTGAGCAACAGAGAAGGCCTTGGTGCTGTGCAAGCGCTGCTCAGCAACAGCTAAACATCGGCGTGCTGTCAACACTCAAAAAAGGCCTATGAAGGCTGTGATGAGAAAAAATTACTTGCATCCCAACCAGGCCCAGTACAGAAACCCTTCTGTGCTTGCTCACAATTCTTATGCCTATAAGAAACACACGAAAAATAGGGCGTTCGACTTATCAGGGAGAAACACGGAAATGCTCCCGATGTGTGGCTGGCATTATTTGAGCCCAACAGTACAAGAACATAAGGCTGCCAGATGAATCGCAAAAATCACATCAGCTTTTCCCCCATTGCATGTTTCTGTCGTGCAGACCTCATGAAGCTCTGGCCCTGCAAGCTGGATGGCCCCAGCTCCCGATCAGCCGTATGATGCAACAGAACGTATGACAGGCACCAGAAGCCTCTATGATGTCACAGTGCATCTCCATGATGAGCCAAGGCCTCTCCCCAAGGCCACCCATCAGCTGACACCACAACCTCTCCTGCCCTATCGCTGCCTGCCCTCACCCTCGCTGCGCTCTGTGACCAAGAGCTGCAGCAGCCGACATGCTCATCTGCACCCAGTCCAATGGCCAAGGCTGAGAAAGGTGAAGCATCGCTGCTCTTCCCAGGGAGCTTTCACACTAGGCCTCTGTCAGAAAAGCCCTCAGTAACTCTCCTGCTCTTGCCTTAGGCTTTGCAGCCACCTCCAACATGGACGGAGCCTGGGTGGGCACCTGGAGACCTCATCGCCCACGCGGCCCCATCATGGCTCAGTTCACCAGCCCGGGACCCAAGTACTCAATCCCCAGGGCAACAGGTAAACCCACCATTGCAAGGGGGTGCGCCACATCCACTACCTCCAGGGGACAAGAAGCCACCGCTCCACTCCCCTTTGTTCCAGGCCTGCATGCCCTCGGCTGCAGCAAGGACACATGCCTGCCAGAGGAAGGCTCAGGCTGTTCATGGGAAAGCCCTGGAAAAGAACTGCCTGACTCTGCTGAGCACAGAGGGGGCCTTAGCGGCACCTTAACCCCTCAGTGCACACGAGGAAGCTTGTTCTGTATCTTTGCTACGAACTTGTTGCTCACACCTCACTCTTTAACGGTTGGACTCGAAGATCCCTGAGGTCTCTTCCAACCTGGTTGATTCTGTGATTCTTTTCTTCTTCTCCTCCTCCTCTTTGACTTCTCCTCCTTCTCTTCTCCTTCATCTTCTCTTCCTATTCTTCTCCTTTTTCATTGTCTCTGCTTCTTCTCCTTCACTTTCTTCTTATCCTCCTCGGTAATATCAGTAAAGATTCAGTTTCTTTCCCAGCGGGGATCTGGGAAAGCAAAACATCACAGAGGCGATCTTTACATTTGCTTTAATTTAGCTTAGCAACTCTTCTGAGGTTTAAGACTGCACAACAATAGCATTTTGCTGATATTCTGATTAATTGCACAGGGCTTGCATTCTTCTTGCTGGAAGTCCTTGTACCATTGTGTTGGCCCGCAGGTAGCATTCTTGGAGGAAAGAGTCACACAGGAAGGGAATTTCTTGACGCCGGCAACTCCAACTACTGCACTTAGAAACTAGCTGTAAATATGCACTTGCAGGCAGGTGTCCTTTCACAGGCTTTTCTTCCTAGGTTACATGGCTCACGATCCCACCAAACTCAAAGCCCCAGTGTGGACATTTCACGGGACCAAACCTCCCATCACGGACAGCCGCTCTCCAGGTCCCCGGTACTACGTCCAGCCCTCCATCACCAGGAACGGGAAGCACGTGGTGCCAGCACACACATTCTGCGGACTTCCCAAGATAATGACATTCGACAAGACCCCCGGACCAAGTGAGTACCATTTCTCCAGCACTTCTTCCAGGCAAGACAATCACACCTTCCTTTTTCCCTGTGCTACTGGGGTACAAAACCATCAGCTCATGCCCTGAATGGGCTTCAGAGGCTTGCAGACAGAAAAGAAATGAGGCTGAGCACCTCCTCCTCACTTTTTGTCTTTGACTTGAGGAAAAGAGCCCAGCTTCACTGATTTTCTCTGCTTCTTCTCTGCCCTAGGTGACTACTCCACCGACAGGGCCGGCAAACACCTCTACAAATGCGCACCGGCGCCGTCGATGGGCTTCAGGCTCAAGGCTTTCAAAACTGACCAAAGTCCAGGTAAGGGAACTTGGGGAAATACACACACTTGCAGCCTGCGTGTCCTCCAGGGAAAATCTGCTGGACAGCTTTCTCAGCAGGTCTAGGGAAAAGCCTACACAGCAGAACATGCTTGCTTGATGCCCCAGAGCACCAACACAACTCATCCCACAGAAGAAGAACTGGCAACTCCGGCTTGGAGCTGCTGACACACAACAGCTGTTGACTCCGTGCAACAGAATGCGGAGGCATTGGGAAGAGGGGCAAGACATCCTTCCTGCTCCTCACAGCAGTCTTGGCTGGCTGCTTCTTTCGCTTGAATGAGCGAAAGGGCTCATTCGGAGAGCTTTAAACTAGATTCGAAGGGGGATGGGGTGGTAGCTGGGCTTGTACCACTGGGGCAACGCTCTAGTGTTGAGGTAGACCAGGAGGCCTCCCATCCCCCTGGGGTGAATTCAGGGGGTGAATCTGGGATGAAACCGGTGTGCCCAGCTCGCTCCCTGAAATGCCTGTACACCAATGCACGCAGCATGGGGAATAAGCAGGAGGAGTTAGAAATCCGTGTTCGGTCGGGGGACTATGATCTAGTGGCAATTACAGAGACTTGGTGCGACGCCTCACATGACTGGAATGTGGTCATGGATGGCTATGTCCTGTTCAGGAAAGACAGGCCGCTAAGGAGAGGTGGTGGAGTTGCTCTTTATGTGAGTGAGCAGCTAGAATGTATTGAGTTCTGTCCAGGGGCGGATCAGGAGCGAGTTGAGAGTTTGTGGGTGCGAATGAAGGGGCAGGCTGGCAGGGGTGATACTGTTGTGGGTGTCTATTACAGGCCACCGGATCAGGATGAGGAGGGTGATGAGGCCTTCTACAGGCAGCTGAGAGCAGCCTCGCAATTACAGGACCTGGTTGTCGTGGGGGATTTCAACTCCCCTGATATTTGCTGGGAGGCCTACTCAGCCAGCCATCCCCAGTCCAGGAGGTTCCTCCAGTGCGTTGATGATAACTTTCTGATGCAAATGGTGGATGAGCCAACTAGGAGAGGAGCGCTGCTGGATCCGATCCTCACTAACAAGGAGGGTCTGGTTGAAGAGGTGAAGGTTGAGGGCAGCCTTGGTTGTAGTGACCATGAGATGGTAGAGTTCAGGATCTCATGTGGCAGGAACAGAATAGCTAGCAGAATCGCAACCCTGAACTTCAGGAGGGCCAACTTTGGCCTTTTCAAGCAATTGCTCGGGGAAATCCCATGGGACAGGGTACTAGAAGGTAAGGGGGCCCAAGAGAGTTGGTTAGCATTCAAGGACTGCTTCTTCCGAGCTCAAGATCAGAGCATCCCAACAGGCAGGAAGTCAAGGAAGGGTACCAGGAGACCTGCATGGTTAAACAGGCAACTGCTGGGCAAACTCAAGTGGAAGAAGAGGGTGTACAGATCATGGAAGGAGGGGCTGGCCTCTTGGGAGGAATATAAGTCTGTTGTCAGAGGATGTAGGGAGGCAACTAGGAAAGCTAAGGCCTCCTTGGAATTAAACCTTGCAAGAGAGGTCAAGGACAACAGAAAGGGCTTCTTCAAATACATTGCAGGTAAAGCCAACACTAGAGGCAATGTAGGCCCACTGATGAATGAGGTGGGGGCCCTGGAGACAGAGGATAAAAAGAAGGTGGAGTTACTGAATGCCTTCTTTGCCTCTGTCTATACTGTTGGAGGCTGTCCTGAGGAGCCCCGGTCCCCTGCGGCCCCAGAAGAAGTCAGGATAGAGGAGGAACCTGTCTTGGTTGATGAGGGCTGGGTCAGGGACCAATTAAGCAACCTGGACGTCCATAAATCCATGGGCCCTGATGGGATGCACCCGCGGGTGCTGAGGGAGCTGGCGGAAGTCATTGCTAGGCCACTCCCATCATCTTTGCTAAGTCGTGGGCAACGGGAGAGGTGCCTGAGGACTGGAGGAAAGCGAATGTCACTCCAGTCTTCAAAAAGGGCAAGAAGGAGGACCCGGGTAACTATAGACCGGTCAGCCTCACCTCCATCCCCGGAAAGGTGGAGCAACTTGTTCTTGATGCTGTCTCTAGGCACATCAAGGATAGGGGGATCATTAGGGGCACTCAGCATGGCTTCACCAATGGGAAGTCTTGCTCAACCAACTTGATAGCCTTTTATGAGGATGTTACCCGGTGGATAGATGATGGTAAAGCTGTGGATGTGGTCTATCTCGATTTCAGTAAGGCGTTTGACATGGTCTCCCACAGCATCCTCGCAGCTAAACTGGGGAAGTGTGGTCTGGCTGATGGGGTAGTGAGGTGGATTGTGAACTGGCTGAAGGAAAGAAGCCAGAGAGTAGTGGTCAGTGGGACAGAGTCCAGTTGGAGGTCTGTGTCTAGCGGAGTTCCGCAGGGATCGGTTCTGGGACCAGTTCTATTCAATATATTCATTAATGACTTGGATGAGGGATTAGAGTGCACTGTCAGCAAGTTCGCTGATGACACCAAACTGAGAGGAGTGGCTGACGTGCCGGAAGGCTGCGCAGCCATTCAGAGAGACCTGGGCAGGCTGGAGAGTTGGGCGGGGAGAAATTTAATGAACTATAAGAAGGGCAAGTGTAGAGTCCTGCATCTGGGCAAGAACAACCCCATGTACCAGTACAAGTTGGGGGCAGAGCTGTTGGAGAGCAGCGTAGGGGAAAGGGACCTGGGGGTCCTAGTGGACAACAGGATGACCATGAGCCAGCAGTGTGCCCTTGTGGCCAAGAAGGCCAATGGCTTCCTGGGGTGTATTAGAAGGGGTGTGGTCAGCAGGTCGAGAGAGGTTCTCCTCCCCCTCTACTCTGCCCTGGTGAGGCCGCATCTGGAGTATTGTGTCCAGTTCTGGGCCCCTCAGTTCAAGAAGGACAGGGAACTGCTAGAGAGAGTCCAGCGCAGAGCCACGAAGATGATGAAGGGGGTGGAACATCTCCCTTCTGAGGAGAGGCTGAGGGAGCTGGGTCTCTTTAGCTTGGAGAAGAGGAGACTGAGGGGTGACCTCATTAATGTTTATAAATATGTAAAGGGCAAGTGTCAAGAGGATGGAGCCAGGCTCTTCTCAGTGACATCCCTTGACAGGACAAGGGGCAATGGGTGCAAGCTGGAACACAGGAGGTTCCACTTAAATATGAGGAAAAATTTCTTTACGGTGAGGGTGACTGAACACTGGCACAGGCTGCCCAGAGAGGGGGTGGAGTCTCCTTCTCTGGAGACATTCAAAAACCGCCTGGACGCGTTCCTGTGTGATATGGTCTAGGCAATCCTGCCCCGGCAGGGGGATTGGACTAGATGATCTTTCGAGGTCCCTTCCAATCCCTAACATTCTGTGATTCTGTGATTCTCTCCCACCCAGGCACTGCTCCTCTCCCCGCAGGACTCACACATGCTCTCTTCCCATTCCCCTTCCAGGTCCTAACACCTACACCCTGCCTAGGCTGTTGGGACCCAGAACAGCCTACACCCACGCCAGCCCGTGCTACTCCATGAAAGGGAGGAGTAAGCACAATGACTTTGCTCAAGACCTCTCCAAGGTGAGCTACGCTTCTCTGCTCTCTCGCGTCAGTAGCTGTAGCTCCTCAGGGCACAAGGGCTCCAACGCCTGCTGCAGCCTCTCTTAACGCACACCTCCCTGCACCAGCAGCAAAACGCAAGAAGCCACGGGTCCCCTGGCTCTCCTCCTGTTAACTGTGGGAGAAGGGAGGCTCTGCCGACACCTGCACTCCCTCTCTTTCCAACACTGAGAGCTTTGGTGGGGCAAAGCTCATTGGCACTAATGGCAATGTCTCTTCTCCTCTGGGAAATCTGCCTCTCTGCAAAACAACAGCAGGTGCCCTTGTTCCAATCGCTCCGTGCCTCTCACACCACTTCTTTGGCCACTCAGCTCAACTAGTGCAGCCCGTGTGGGCACCTGGCAAGAATCAACACTTGCCTTTTGTACCCAACAGCCTCTGTGCCTCTTTTACAGACGCCCGGTCCTGCTGCATTGCCCAGGTTGGAAATGGACATCTGCAAAAAAAGGGCTCCCAAGTACACAATGGGAAGCAGAACTAAACTTGGAGGTGACAGAACAGTGAAGCCAGGGCCAGCAGACTACTGCCCAGAAAAGGTAAGGCAGCCTGCCCACCTCTCCTCCTCTGCTTTGCAACAACAAGCCCTAAAGCATCTCCCCCTTCCAACGGGGCTTCTGGGAACTCAAGATCACCTTACTGGAGTGATAAACCACAGGACAGCAGGCCTGCTCCCTTGCCTTGGCCCAAGGCCGAGCAGAGGGTGGTCAAAGAACACAGCTTTGCCTCTCCACTGGCTCAGCCGTTCAATGCTGACAGGCGCTCACACATCACAAGCTCTTCAGGAGGACAGAGAAGGGATGAGCAGACCCAAGAGCGCACCTTGCTCACGCTCTGGGGATCAGCTGGGCGGGCAGGGGCATCTAGCAAAGTCTGGCTGGAGCTACAAGGCTTCTGGACTCGAAGCAAGTTCCAGTGCCAGCTCAGCTTCAGCCGTGACCCTGCCCTGACAGATGGAGTGGGCATGTGGCTGCATTTTGCATCAAACACAAGTTCTTTGCTTTCAGTGGCCTAAAAACACTTGAGGGATGTATTTTACCTGCCCCTAAAATCCTTTTCTCGTGCCTTTACATTCTTCCCCACAAAGAGGAGAAATGCCGATCAGTAACAGCAGCAGACCATTAGAAATGTGCTGATAACACAGCTGGTTTCCAACAAGCGTGCCACTGGGATAGGGGGAGTTAGCTCAAAGAGCCCAGCCGTGCCCACAGCAATGCACGACAAAGGGCAAATGCACATTCATCAACTTGTTAGGCCAGATGGCCTCACTGAAGACAAGTCTTCTTGAGAACGTGGCACCACAATCACCTTTGTTTCTTTTCCCTTCCCCCCTTCCAGGTGAGGCTGACCAAGCCCCAGGCACCTGCTCCCACTTTCGGACTCCGCCATTCCGTCTACATAACTACTTTAACACCTCTGTGATGAGTCTAATAAAGCAACATGCCCCAAAGTTCTTGTCTGTTCACCTTCAGCTGTGGGGAGAACTGGTGTGCGTGAGTGAGGATGATTGGCTCTCTCCATTTCATGTCTACGCCTCAGCCAAAACATTGCGAGATTAGGATGAGGGGAGAGCACCGAGACCAACAGCATAAGCAAGGCAGAGAGCTCTGACAGCACCGTTTCACCTGACCAGAGCTAAACACTGCCCTGTGAAAGCACTCCAGCCCTTCCCCACATGCTCTCACCCCACGGCTGAGCATCCCGCAGGCACAGGCTTGCCCCCAAGGACACAGCCCATCTTGGCACTCCCCTTGTCGGTGCACATGGGTGGCTTCTCTCCAGGGTGCAGCTGGAAACACAGCAGCTCTACGTGACCACTTGCCATGGGCTGAGCCTCAATACCTCAGGCGAGTCCCCAAAACACCGACAGTTCAGGAGAATGAAACATTAATTCCAGTCTGAAAGGTTGTAATCATAGGATTGTGCAATAGCGCAGTTTGGAAGGGACCTCAGAAGGTCTTCTCATCCAGCCTTGTGTGGCAAAACTAGCCTGGAGATTACCTAGCACCTGGCTAACCGCAACTTTAAAGCCTCCAGTGATGTGGACTCTTCATTTCCCGGGGGACGCTGTTCCTCCCCTCTTGATAACTAGTGACGCCAAAAGGATTTTCTCCTGATTTTTAAGGAATGCTCTGTCAGGGAAGCTTTCAGAGATGTGCCTTTCATACCAGTATGCCCTTCTGCTGCCTGTAGGGGAGATCTGCGGTCTGCACATTGAAGCCTTTGCTCCAGCCACAGCTTCTGTGCATGAGCTGTTGCCGTGGGATAAGAATTACAACGAAGTCCCCAAAACACTGACAGTTAAGGAGGAAGAATCCAACATGCATGATGGTGGTTGTGTCCTCCAGGTCACCTTAAAAAAGCTAGCTATCCAGTAAAGGAATTGAAAATATTGAAGGATGAAGATGTTATAGCCCCTCTGGGCAACCTGCTCCAATGCTGGACTGCACCAATAGGGAAGAGGGTTTTCCTTCTCTCTAGCCTGAAGCTTTCATATTTCAACATCGTCTAGACTATCGTCTGTTTTCCTCCTGCCAAGCACCATAGTGATGGATTTGGATCCATTTTCCTGAAAACCTCTTCCTAGGGACTGGCAGGCTGCTCTGAGGTCCCAAAGCCCTCCCATTCTAGAGAATGAAAATGTCCTGTCCTGCAGCTTCTCCTTGCACGGAAGTGCTCCAGGCCCTGAGCATCTTTGTGGCCCTCTGCTGATCTTGCTCCCAGTTATTAAGATCTTTTTTGTACTGGGAGCCCATAACTTGACCTCGTATTGTGCATGGGGTCTAATGAGTGACGAGTAGGGGGAGACAACCACTTCCCTTCATCTTTGGGCAGGCTCCTGTTCATACAGTCCAGGACACTTCTTCGCTATCAGGACACACTGCTGGAAGGTGTTTTGCCTTCTGTCCCTCCAGAACATCTGGGTATGTTCTACAAAACTACACTCTGGTCAGGTGATCCCCACTGCATAGCACTGGAGGGGCCTAGTCTAGCCCACGTACAGGACCCTGTGCTATGGACATATGGGAACACTCTCATTATATCCTAAAGAGGAGCCCAAGCATCCCTCAGCGCTCTGTAGATATCCAGAGGAGTGAGAGTGACAGCAACGAGCAGGCCTGAAGCATGTCTTTAAACCTTAGTGGTGTTCATTTCCAAAGAGAGGCAGAGCGGTTGTGTGCACAAGTGTGCCAAGGAGCACGGCCTCTGCTTAGGAGAGTGGCCTGATCCTCCAGTGCCAGGCAGACTTTGCTCCCCCAGTCCCTGCCTTGAGGTCCATCCACTCGAGAGGTGTGGGATGAGAGATTGCCAGTGAAGACTGAGGCAAAAATGTTATTGAGTACCTCAGCCTTCTCCTTGTCCATTGTTACCAGTTTACCAGTCATGTTCATTGCGGGGTACGCTTTCTTTGACCTTCCTTTTCTGGCTGACATACCCATAGAAGCCCTTCTTATTATTCTTTGCATCCCTTGACAAGTTCAGGTCCAACCATGCCTTGGCCTTCCTGACCTCAACCCTACACAACCGGTCAGCATCCCTATACTCATCCCAGGATACCTGTCCCTGCTTCCACTGCCTCTGCATTTCCTTCTTGTCCTTTAGTTTGGACAGCAGGTCTTGACTCAGCCATGCCCAGTCTCTTGCTTTCCTTTCTTATTTCTTACAAGTGAGCATCAAGAGCTCTCACACTCTAAGGAAAGCATCTTTAAAGATCTACCAGCTCTGTTCTGCTCCCTTGTCCCTGAGGGCAGTTTCCCAGGGGGTCCTATTGACTACCTCCTTGAAAAGGTGGAAGTTTGCCTTCCTAAAATTCAGGGTCCTGACTTTACTGTTCGCCTGTCGCCTATCCCTCAAGACTGCGAACTCCACCGGTGCATGAGCACTGCAACCCAGGCTGCCTCCAATCTTGATGTCTCTGATTGGCTCACTTGCGTTAGTGACCATCAGGTCCAGTAACGCATCCCCTGTGGTAGGGCTGTCTATTACCTGGCTTGAGAAGTTATCCCTGATGCACTCTGGGAGTCTCCTGGATTGCCTACAGCTCACCGTGCTACTTTTCCAGCAGATGTTGGGGTGGTTGAAGTCCCCCAGCAGGACGAGAGCCTGTGAGTGCGATGCCTCCTGTAGCTGGAGTATGAAGGCTTCATCAATAGGGTCTCCTTGATCGGGTGGCCTGTAGTAAACACCAACCACAGGGTTCCCTTTGTTGCCTCGGACTCTAATTCTTACTCATAAGCTTTCAACCTGCTCCTGGCTATTCTTCAGAGACAGCTCTTCACAATGTGTGCATTCCTTGACACAGAGGGCAATCCCTCTGCCCCTCCTTCCTCGCCTGTCCCTTCTGAACAGCCTGTAGCCATCGACAGCCGCACATCAGTCATGGGATTCATCCCATCAAGCTTCAGTAATGGCAAGTAGGTTGTAGCTTTCTAGATGCACGGTGGCTTTCAGCTCCTGCTGTTGGTCGCCCATGCTACATGCATTGGTGTAGAGGCACTTCAGCTGGGCTGCCAGCTGCGTCACCTTCTTAGAGGAACATCCCTTAATTCCTATGAGGTATTTCACTGATGTTTCCCTCTTGGCTCCTATTACCTCAGGAGCCCCTGGCTCATCTCTGTAAGACTTCAAGTGGGCTCCAGTGTAGCCAGCATGTCTCAGAGCAACACGTGCTCTAAACTTGGCGTGTCGTCCCACGGCTTGTCAAAGCCGAGCCTGAAATTCTCCACCTGTCATTGCAGCACCTCTTTTTCTCGGATACCATTGCAGACTCCATTTCAGGCACAGGTATCAGTGCTGCTGCAGACACCGTTGCAGCAGAAGTTATCATTGCAGATGCTATTGATGATGCAGGTAGCGTTGCTGATGCCATAGCAGATGCAGATACCATTGCTGATGTAGGTGCCATCTCAGAGGCACATACCATCGCAGATGACATTGCAGGTTTAAATACCATTGCAAAAAACATTGCATACACCTTTGCAGATGCACACACCATTCCTTATAATGTCACACTTGCAGACACCAAAGCCAATACTGCTGCAGATGCAGATGCATTCCAGATGCAGATACCACTGTAGAAACCACTGCAGAGACCATTGCTGATGCAAAGTCAGGTGCAGATGCAACAGCAGAGGCAAAGGCCACTGCAGGTGCAGGTGCCACTGAAGGTGCAGAGGCCATTGCAGACACTCTTAGCATTGCAAATGCCATTGCAGATGCAGATCCCTTTGCAGATGCAAATGGTATTCCAGAGGGTACTACAGAATGAGTTATCATGGCAGACACCATTGCAGACACATTCTCAATGCAGATAGAGTTACAGGTACAGTTACAGGTGCAGATACCATTGGAGACACAGATACTGGCACCACCAGAAATACAGGTACTGGCGCCATCACCCAGATGAATATCATTACAGACACTGATTCACACTGCATTCCTGATACAGATGCAGATACCAGCACAAAACAGATACAATTCCAGATACAGACACAAGCACAGTCATAGACATAAGGGCACATTTGATTACACAGCAGCAGATACAGCAAGTGACACCATTACCCCCTCAGGTTCCATGACAGACAGAGGAACCTTTGCACATAAAGGCACCGATGCAAACACAGCCACCAGTACACACAGATGTGCTGTTACAGGCAGAGGTTCAGATAAATATACAGATACCTCCTCAGACAGTCACCGATACGGCTATCAATGAGGATGCTGATATGGACACAAATACAATGACAGACACAGGTGCAGTTACAGAGAAGGACACAATCACACACAGAGATATACAGGCAGAGAGAGAACTACAGACAGACACCAAACACACACAGATGCAGTTACCGATACAGGTACAGGTGGAGTTACAGATACAACCACACATACAGGTACCATTGCACGTACGGATTCCACTACATGTACCTTGAGTGAAGGCTCACCAGCCAGGGCAGGACCTGGCAGAGTTTGCAAAGGATGGAGGATCAAAGTGTTCTCAGGATCTCGCCCTCAAATAAACCTCTTCTACCCTTAGCCTTGTGACACTTTCTGGGCAGCACTGGGGGGAACAGCTGGAACAAGCTGATATCTGTTCTCCAGGTTTGAATTCTGTATTCCTGAGCTTTATGGAAGACAGAGACTCGAGTGTATTGATGAAAATTACAGCTATTCAAGGATCTAAGCACCTAAATCGTTCTGACAATGAGTTGGGTTCCCACAGCATTTTGTTATTTGGTAAATGGCCCCCAGTATCGAAAAGCTGCACTCCCCATTCTTACTGTCTTTAACATGAAAAATAATTATTTTTTTAAAGTCAAATAAGAAATGTTTAAGTTCTAGTAAACCAAATGAAAGCATGGACATTTTACAAAACAGCTTAGGCATTGTTTTTGCACTACTACAGCTCTCAAAGGCCCATGCCTTGACAGGTCCTATTCTGTGTCATAGGTACAGAAAATGCAGAGCAGAACAACCTGTCTGCCCTTACGGAATGAGGCTGTAACTTGTGTTCACCAGCTAAAGAAACTGAGGCGTTTTTGTGTGCCTTCTAATTGTCAGTAAGACAGGACTGTCCTCAATTTGCAAAGTGTTTTCTGTTTTGTAGCAAATGGGAAAATGGTTTACTTACATTAATTTTCTCAGTTTTAGGAAGATTGTTAGAAGCAGTTCTTTCTTCCTGCAGAAAAGGAGCGTTTTCTTCAACTTCAGCTGCTTCTAGGTTACGTTCTTTAGGTAAATCCACACACTTCCCCTCAAGGCCATTTTCTCAATAAGTACTGACCACGTCCTCACTCTCAAGGATACGTATGACAGCTGGAAGAGATTTATATAATCTTAACTGCTATATAAATGACACAGGTTTAAGCAACGGGAAGTAACAGAGAGAGCAGGAGCCAACAATAAACTTCTCCATCCTGCCACATCTATTGGGCTTTCTCCAAGAGCTAGAAGCCAGAACTATCCCTCTGGCAAAGGAGGCAGCCCCACAATTAAAAGAAAAAAAAAAAAAAAAAAAAAAAGAAGAAGAAGGGGAAAATCAGCTGGCAAGTCCATAGAGAAAAAGAACAACAGAGGAAAGGGGGTCCGGAAAGGCACACTGACAGCTACTTATTCTTCACAGCCTGAATACTGAGAAGGCACCATCTTTTAAAATAGTAACTCAAGCAGCAGATCTCATAGCACAGAAACAAGTAGTGGTGCATTAAAACAACATTAAAACAAATACGGCTCTCTCCTAATACTTTACATTCTACCAGTTTTCTTAATATCTTTATCAAGAACAGGAACATTCACTATGCATTTTCTAGGAGGACTTTCTTTGAAGAGGGCAGTCTGTCTACAGGTTAAGGAAAGTTAGCAGTAACATGCTAGTACTACTTCAATCTGAGACACTTGTAGTGGTATGGCAAAGTATACATTTTCCCCCAGGAGTTCAGCTACCTTTACTCACGTAACATCTCCAACACGCTGCACATACATTCACTGCCTGCCTCGGGGGATTCAGAAAGCTGGGGAGTTGTTGCAACTGGTATGGCTCCTTCTTCTGATGAAGAGGACATTTGGGACTCCTGGTGGTTCGGATCACTTCATGAACAGAAAGAGAGAAATTCATCATAAAGCTTCAAAACAAACCTTGAAGAGCTTTACAGATTACTTTCTCACTGTAAAATCTTCAAGTTTCAAAACAGAAAAAAATAAGAAAAATTTGAAATTCCTTTACCAACATATCTACATTCAGTTTGTGACTCATTTTATGCAATGAATCAACTACTTAACGTTTTGCCCAGCTATCGAACACTAGATAATAACATCACAACAGAGTTGTAGTAAAGAATAATATATTATTCATCTTCTGTAGAAAGAGTGCAGCTGCTATATTGGAGGTTTAGAACAGACGGAACAAAAGTTTGTGCCAGGGTAAGTTACCGCTCGAAATTCAGGGTAATTTCATTGCTAACATTCTCTCTTTATCACCAAGCAGTTGCAGCTTTTAAAGCACCTGGTGAGAAAACTGCTTCCCTTTCCATAAACAAATAGATGCTAACTAAGCACGCACAGAAAATAGAAATTAAGTGTATAAAATACTGCCAGAAAGTATTCAAACCCCAAAATAAACCCGCTAAAGTTACAGCAATCTCGGGTGTCATTTTTAGCTACACAATTGTCAGGCAAAAGCAGGGCTTACGTTCACAGTATCTGCTTAGTAACCCTCAAACTGCAAAAAGGTTTCTGTAGGCTGTTGAGTGAAGTCTTTATCGCCATCCTTTGGGGTCTGCAATGATTTGAGAAAAAAGGCTCAAACTGACAGCTAGTCAACTTGACTTACATGCATGCCAAACTAGTTCTGTTCACAGACAGAAAGCAACAGGAAAGCCGTTCCATTTAAGAACACGGGAAAGAACCAACACCAGGTCAAAATCGTAGTTTTCAAACACGGGACAGCAAGCAGTGACACGTTGTGCGAACCCAAAGATGGATCTGTTTTATAAACTTACCTTTCACTTGCAGTCCTAAAAGGAGCAGCCTCAGCAGCTTTAAACACCAATTCACCATCCTCAGGAAGGGTAAGACATTCAGCTCTCGATTCTTCCACAAATCCTACAAAAGTAGACGCATGACTTCCCTGTTGCACTTAGCATCATTTCTTTTAAAATGCACGTGTGATCTTAAAGCGAGCCTTTATGCACTTCGGCTGGCATAGGAATCTAGCAAAATAACGCTACCAAGGCTTCGAATGCACCCAAGGTCTGAATTCTTCTTTCCAGTTAAACAAGAAATCTGACGCATCATTTCAGTCAACAAAATGACCATTGATAGTCTGTTTACAAACTAAACTTGGTATGTTACTGACCTAATGCACAAAACCTTCAGAAAACATCCCTCCTCCTTCAAATTGGGTAGTAAGTTCTCTTTGGCTACTTATTCCAGCAATGCTGCTTTCCTTTCTTGACTACATTTCCCCTCTTCAACAAGAATGTATCTAAGCTCTTGTCCTGTTCTTTTCTCTAGTGAATAACCAGTGTTCTTGAAACCCAGCTGCTTGCTAACCTGGTTTTATCTCAACAGCTTGAATTTTAGAAACATCAACATTTCCTTTTCTTCTTTGTTTCGACTGTCTGCTTCCTCCCGATCCAGCAATTACCTTTGCAGACAGTACGCAGGACAGGGATAATTTTGCTAGCTCAGGCCAAGCAAGAGCTACACTGACTGCCCTCTGATGCCTCCGGAGTACTGATATTGTACAGAACTGTTTGCACCATAGCCCAGCAATGACAAAGGTTCTTTAGAAGGTTATTCTTCAATGAGTAGTACCTTATAATTATTTTTAATGAAAAGCACCTTTGATTTCTTGTCCAAACACAAGACAGCTAAAACAGGGCAGGCAAATGTCTTGACCTGTCTTACTAGAAACACTCAGATCTGGAGAACCCCTTTTACCCATGTACGTGGAGTCCGTATCTGGCCACTCCTGGTATTTAAGAAGAAAAGGAGATGAGGAACTTCATCATACCATCTCCAGGTATGCTTTCTGAAGACTCTTCCATTTCAGCACTATCATCCTCACGATAGCTCAGAGTAAACAGAGTTTTATCTCTACTTTCAGAACAAACATTCTCCGTCACTCCACCATGATGTTCAGAGGAAGCTGCAGACAGCGCTTCATCACCTTCTGTTACCATTTTAAAAAAAAAAAAGTTTACGATCAATTAGATGCATATGCTTTTTGTGAAAGCAAGACAAAAAAAAAAAAAGAGCAAGCATATACTGATATTTGTAAGTTTACAGGTGTCACCTTAAGCAAGGTGCTACAAAATTAATTCTCATTCTAGCACTGTCTTAGCTTTTAAAGCTGAGTGTAAAACTTAAGTACACTTTTCACTGCTTATTGAGTTTCCGCAGCCTTGGAGAATTAAGATCAAGCGTGTCTCGTAAGTGCTTGCTTATACCGTCATCTCAAGGCTGTTCATTGGGTTCGCTACCGTGAACACTACTGTGAACAACTATTTTGTTGCAGTAGGCAAAGGCAAAAAGATCAGCACCAAGAAGACAGGTCAAGTGTTCTTTCCTTGCACGATAAGAGTTCCATAGCAGTGAATGGAAATACGGTTTAACACAAACAATTAATAACTAACATTACTGCAAACAGTAGATTAATAACTAAAATTACTGCAAGTAATAGAACTATCTGTGCTATTACTAATTAGTGAATAAATTTCCTCTACAGACACAGCAAAACACATCCACTGCACAGAACAGCAGCAAGTTCTACCCCTCAGCACACACCAATTTCACACGGTATTTTTAGCCAAGTGGAAGGAAGACTAGAATAATAACAGAAGCGACAAGGTTCTACCCCTCAGCACACACCAATTTCACACGGTATTTTTAGCCAAGTGGAAGGAAGACTAGAATAATAACAGAAGCGACAACTTCAAGTTAAAACCACGCTGGCACTCTGCAGAACCTTATTCTGATACACTTGTTTTCACCTGCAACTTTCAAACGCCTTACAAAATAGCAAGCTTTCCCTTCCTTTTCCTGAAACACCAATGTCCAAGATCACTGACTATACAGGACAACTGCAAACTACCTTGGACAAAACAATGTGAATATTAAAACAAGTAAAGAAAAGCCACCAACGCACACCTTCCGGCTAGATTAAAGTTTTCAAATGCAAGACCTACAACTTCCAAAACCACTTTCGAAGTTTGGTTCACTGGAAAACTATGGTTCCAGAAAACAGCAAATGCATCACAGATCCATAACAGGAGTTCACATAACACAAAATTTAATCTGGCTCTTTTGAGAAACAGAAGGTAGGTAAGAATTTCTGGCATAAAAGTGGTAAAATGAAAGCTGTGGAATTGCAGAGCACACTGTAACTTGAGGAAATAAAAAAAAAAAAAACCAAAACAAAACCCACAACACACAAATTTTACCTGTGGATTGGCACCCAGACTGCTCTCAGCTAGAAAAAGACAGTTGTGTGCAAGATACAAGAGATGACATACAACATCCTCTTCATTCCACAGAAAGGAGTGACACAAACAACTTTCAATACTCTAAACCATGCGTAACATACATATGTGAATAACTGAATGATAAGATTGGCTGATAGAAAAGATATATATTTATTCCTCAGATGCAAACACACTATTTGAAGTGGAGTCAACAATGGTCTGTAACAGTTAATTTCTAACTTCACAGAGTACCTTTGTGTAGTGAAATATTTTGTTCAGCTTCTAGGTTGAGCTCTAACTTAAGGTGTAGAAACTTATTCCTAGTATTTCAAAGCATGGTATAAAAAAAAACCACAGCATTTTTGTTAAGTACTATAAAAAATGGTTAGTGACACCTAACAGAAACTTGCGCACTTCACAGAACTTCTTAGAGCACAGAAGCACAGCTGGAGACATCATTCCTGCTGCCACGCAGTCAGCAGGACTGAACTGCATCCATTTGGGTCCCTTGGAGAATACCAAGCACCCAGATTGTTCTGGAGGATGCATTTGACACAGGGGACCCTCTGCAAGAATCACAGATGGGCAGTTTTGTTCCCTGGGAAAGTGCTCTGGCACTTACCTGCTTCTCAGATACCGTAGGACAATTAAAAGACAGTAACTCATTAGTAAGCATGGGCTAATTTCTGGCCCACCATGGCTCTAACAACAGCCAACAAATCCCTCAACTGTCTTTGTCCAGACTGTATTTATGACAGCTATTTTCCTCTACAGTTTGGGGGAAAGCAGATTACACAGCTTGCCTCTTTGATGCGGAGGGCCGGGTTTCTAAAGAACGCTGCAAGCCCAAAAGAGCCCAGCAGAGTGCAGCTTGTACATAAAGCAAGTATTACATCACAAGCCATACTGCATGCTTCTGTCAGAGAAAATGGGGTTTATGTAGGCACATGGAAAGGGGCCTTTTGCTCAAAAAAAATGAAAATCTCTAAATCCACACGTAGATTTTATTCCTTCTCTGCCATCTGGAATCCTAATACTTGAAGCACCTTTCATGTCACAGAATCACAGAATCAACCAGGTTGGAAGAGACCTCTGGGATCATCGAGTCCAACCGTTGCCCTGACACAACCATGTCAACTAGACCATGGCACTAAATGCCATGTACAGTCTTTTCTTAAACACATCCAGAGATGGTGACTCCACCACCTCCCAGGACAGCCCCTTCCAATGTCTAATAACCCTTTCTGAAAAGAAATTCTTCCTAATGTCCAACATGAACCTCCCCTGGCGATTCTTGAGGCTACGTCTTCTTGTCCTATCACTAGTTGCCCGGGAGAAGAGGCCAACTCCCACTTCACTACAACCTCTCTTCAGGTAGTTGTAGACTGCACTAAGGTCACCTCTGAGCCTCCTCTTCTCCAGGCTAAACAACCTCAGCTCCCTCAGCCGTTCCTCGTAGGTCAGACCCTCCAGACCCTTCACCAGCTTGGTCGCCCTCCTCTGCACTCGCTCCAACACCTCAACACCTTCCTTGAAGCGCGGGGCCCAGAACTGGACACAGTATTCAAGGTGCGGCCTCACTAGTGCCGAGTACAGAGGGACGATCCCTTCCCTAGACCGGCTGGCTACTCTATTCCTAAGAGAGGCCATCGCTGCCACGGGATCCAGAAAGCAGCACCGTCGGCCCTGGCGTGGTCCTGAGACATCTCTCCATAGATGAGTCTTTAACCAGCAGGCCTAAAAAGAGGGAAAATGTCCCAGAATTAAGCTGTGCTCACGGTTTTGCAGGCACTATGTTTTTTGAGCTGCCTGGTGGTGCTGTTCCTGGGGAGCGCTCCAGAAACAGGGCGGCTGCCTGTACCTGCAGGCAGGGGCTGGAGTGTGCACAGCAGGAGTGAGCGATGGTCTGTGCGGCTGTTGAATGCATTCGGGCTTTAAATGTGTCCAGCCTGGTGGGCCTAGTTCCTTTTTCCTTGCAGGTGGTGTTTAGAGCTTCAATAGTTCTTTAAAAGCAAAACCAACAAGCAAAGAAACAAACAGCTTGGGTGATTTTTTTTCTCCCAGTCAGGTTTTTTTTTCCCCAGTGCTGCCTACTCTGCAACGTGATGATCATCACCAGTATTAGCGCCCAGGATCGGGCCCAGGGCAGGGCTTTTGCAGGCAGTACATTTCTGGAGGCTCCCGGTGATGCAGTTCCCGGGCAGTGCTCCAGAAATGGGGGCAGCTGCCCAGAATTGCTATTTTTGGTCTCTCTCCCATGCCCATTCACTAAGTCTTTATGTCTAGAAAGAAGTTTGTAGTTCAGTTGCCATCACAAATATTTTATTTTTATGAAGGAGTCTAGTACATAAAAGTGTCCTTCATATGTTGAGTAGTGCAGAGACCTCTGGTCTTTCTTTAGACTGATTATTATTTATGATCTATTTTTGGGACCAGCTTTGAAAATGGTTCAAAAGGTAGTTTGTATGTTGGGTAAAATAGGTAGTCACTGCCATAAATGTGTAGCCTGGAAAGAAGAGCCGTGGAAGCAAGGAGGGTTTCTTTTTTCTTTTTCTGTTGTTATTGGGAGGAAAAGCAATCATTAACTGTCTATACATGATACCCCCAACTGCAAAATGTGTAGTGCATTTGAGATGGATTGCTCCCGTACTGCCAAGTCTGAGCCAAGACTCCTCAATGCTTTGCAGGCTGGTTTGAGCAGTGGAAGTCTTTGTGCAGTTGTGGGTACTGGCTTTCTGTGCTGTAGCATGAAAAACAAGGAACATGAGGGTCAGGTTGTGAAGATTGTGTAAGGTTCACTTCTCTGTGGCAGAGAATTGAAAAGAAAAGGATTCTTTTGTGCTAAGATGAGACTGTGCTGTAGTTTTCAAACTTTGAATGTCTCAGCTTGGCATTTAAAACCTGTTTTGCCTATGCTGTTATGTTTAGATGAGAGGGAATGTGTATTGTAGTCAGAGCTGCTCAGTTCCATTAAGAAGGGTCTTTGCCTTCTGAGTTGAGCTTTCTTGGTTTGACATGAAAGGTGCCTCAAGTAGTAGGATTTCAGATGGCAGGGAAGGAATAAAATCTACGTGTGGATTTAGAGACAAATGAAAAAGACAAATGAAAAAGGATGTCTGTAGAGGAAAATAGCTGTCATAAATACAGTCTGGACAAAGACAGTTGAGGGATTTGTTGGCTGTTGTTAGAGCCATGGTGGGCCAGAAATTAGCCCATGCTTACTAATGAGTTACTGTCTTTTAATTGTCCTACGGTATCTGAGAAGCAGGTAAGTGCCAGAGCACTTTCCCAGGGAACAAAACTGCCCATCTGTGATTCTTGCAGAGGGTCCCCTGTGTCAAATGCATCCTCCAGAACAATCTGGGTGCTTGGTATTCTCCAAGGGACCCAAATGGATGCAGTTCAGTCCTGCTGACTGCGTGGCAGCAGGAATGATGTCTCCAGCTGTGCTTCTGTGCTCTAAGAAGTTCTGTGAAGTGCGCAAGTTTCTGTTAGGTGTCACTAACCATTTTTTATAGTACTTAACAAAAATGCTGTGGTTTTTTTTTATACCATGCTTTGAAATACTAGGAATAAGTTTCTACACCTTAAGTTAGAGCTCAACCTAGAAGCTGAACAAAATATTTCACTACACAAAGGTACTCTGTGAAGTTAGAAATTAACTGTTACAGACCATTGTTGACTCCACTTCAAATAGTGTGTTTGCATCTGAGGAATAAATATATATCTTTTCTATCAGCCAATCTTATCATTCAGTTATTCACATATGTATGTTACGCATGGTTTAGAGTATTGAAAGTTGTTTGTGTCACTCCTTTCTGTGGAATGAAGAGGATGTTGTATGTCATCTCTTGTATCTTGCACACAACTGTCTTTTTCTAGCTGAGAGCAGTCTGGGTGCCAATCCACAGGTAAAATTTGTGTGTTGTGGGTTTTGTTTTGGTTTTTTTTTTTTTATTTCCTCAAGTTACAGTGTGCTCTGCAATTCCACAGCTTTCATTTTACCACTTTTATGCCAGAAATTCTTACCTACCTTCTGTTTCTCAAAAGAGCCAGATTAAATTTTGTGTTATGTGAACTCCTGTTATGGATCTGTGATGCATTTGCTGTTTTCTGGAACCATAGTTTTCCAGTGAACCAAACTTCGAAAGTGGTTTTGGAAGTTGTAGGTCTTGCATTTGAAAACTTTAATCTAGCCGGAAGGTGTGCGTTGGTGGCTTTTCTTTACTTGTTTTAATATTCACATTGTTTTGTCCAAGGTAGTTTGCAGTTGTCCTGTATAGTCAGTGATCTTGGACATTGGTGTTTCAGGAAAAGGAAGGGAAAGCTTGCTATTTTGTAAGGCGTTTGAAAGTTGCAGGTGAAAACAAGTGTATCAGAATAAGGTTCTGCAGAGTGCCAGCGTGGTTTTAACTTGAAGTTGTCGCTTCTGTTATTATTCTAGTCTTCCTTCCACTTGGCTAAAAATACCGTGTGAAATTGGTGTGTGCTGAGGGGTAGAACCTTGTCGCTTCTGTTATTATTCTAGTCTTCCTTCCACTTGGCTAAAAATACCGTGTGAAATTGGTGTGTGCTGAGGGGTAGAACTTGCTGCTGTTCTGTGCAGTGGATGTGTTTTGCTGTGTCTGTAGAGGAAATTTATTCACTAATTAGTAATAGCACAGATAGTTCTATTACTTGCAGTAATTTTAGTTATTAATCTACTGTTTGCAGTAATGTTAGTTATTAATTGTTTGTGTTAAACCGTATTTCCATTCACTGCTATGGAACTCTTATCGTGCAAGGAAAGAACACTTGACCTGTCTTCTTGGTGCTGATCTTTTTGCCTTTGCCTACTGCAACAAAATAGTTGTTCACAGTAGTGTTCACGGTAGCGAACCCAATGAACAGCCTTGAGATGACGGTATAAGCAAGCACTTACGAGACACGCTTGATCTTAATTCTCCAAGGCTGCGGAAACTCAATAAGCAGTGAAAAGTGTACTTAAGTTTTACACTCAGCTTTAAAAGCTAAGACAGTGCTAGAATGAGAATTAATTTTGTAGCACCTTGCTTAAGGTGACACCTGTAAACTTACAAATATCAGTATATGCTTGCTCTTTTTTTTTTTTTGTCTTGCTTTCACAAAAAGCATATGCATCTAATTGATCGTAAACTTTTTTTTTTTTAAAATGGTAACAGAAGGTGATGAAGCGCTGTCTGCAGCTTCCTCTGAACATCATGGTGGAGTGACGGAGAATGTTTGTTCTGAAAGTAGAGATAAAACTCTGTTTACTCTGAGCTATCGTGAGGATGATAGTGCTGAAATGGAAGAGTCTTCAGAAAGCATACCTGGAGATGGTATGATGAAGTTCCTCATCTCCTTTTCTTCTTAAATACCAGGAGTGGCCAGATACGGACTCCACGTACATGGGTAAAAGGGGTTCTCCAGATCTGAGTGTTTCTAGTAAGACAGGTCAAGACATTTGCCTGCCCTGTTTTAGCTGTCTTGTGTTTGGACAAGAAATCAAAGGTGCTTTTCATTAAAAATAATTATAAGGTACTACTCATTGAAGAATAACCTTCTAAAGAACCTTTGTCATTGCTGGGCTATGGTGCAAACAGTTCTGTACAATATCAGTACTCCGGAGGCATCAGAGGGCAGTCAGTGTAGCTCTTGCTTGGCCTGAGCTAGCAAAATTATCCCTGTCCTGCGTACTGTCTGCAAAGGTAATTGCTGGATCGGGAGGAAGCAGACAGTCGAAACAAAGAAGAAAAGGAAATGTTGATGTTTCTAAAATTCAAGCTGTTGAGATAAAACCAGGTTAGCAAGCAGCTGGGTTTCAAGAACACTGGTTATTCACTAGAGAAAAGAACAGGACAAGAGCTTAGATACATTCTTGTTGAAGAGGGGAAATGTAGTCAAGAAAGGAAAGCAGCATTGCTGGAATAAGTAGCCAAAGAGAACTTACTACCCAATTTGAAGGAGGAGGGATGTTTTCTGAAGGTTTTGTGCATTAGGTCAGTAACATACCAAGTTTAGTTTGTAAACAGACTATCAATGGTCATTTTGTTGACTGAAATGATGCGTCAGATTTCTTGTTTAACTGGAAAGAAGAATTCAGACCTTGGGTGCATTCGAAGCCTTGGTAGCGTTATTTTGCTAGATTCCTATGCCAGCCGAAGTGCATAAAGGCTCGCTTTAAGATCACACGTGCATTTTAAAAGAAATGATGCTAAGTGCAACAGGGAAGTCATGCGTCTACTTTTGTAGGATTTGTGGAAGAATCGAGAGCTGAATGTCTTACCCTTCCTGAGGATGGTGAATTGGTGTTTAAAGCTGCTGAGGCTGCTCCTTTTAGGACTGCAAGTGAAAGGTAAGTTTATAAAACAGATCCATCTTTGGGTTCGCACAACGTGTCACTGCTTGCTGTCCCGTGTTTGAAAACTACGATTTTGACCTGGTGTTGGTTCTTTCCCGTGTTCTTAAATGGAACGGCTTTCCTGTTGCTTTCTGTCTGTGAACAGAACTAGTTTGGCATGCATGTAAGTCAAGTTGACTAGCTGTCAGTTTGAGCCTTTTTTCTCAAATCATTGCAGACCCCAAAGGATGGCGATAAAGACTTCACTCAACAGCCTACAGAAACCTTTTTGCAGTTTGAGGGTTACTAAGCAGATACTGTGAACGTAAGCCCTGCTTTTGCCTGACAATTGTGTAGCTAAAAATGACACCCGAGATTGCTGTAACTTTAGCGGGTTTATTTTGGGGTTTGAATACTTTCTGGCAGTATTTTATACACTTAATTTCTATTTTCTGTGCGTGCTTAGTTAGCATCTATTTGTTTATGGAAAGGGAAGCAGTTTTCTCACCAGGTGCTTTAAAAGCTGCAACTGCTTGGTGATAAAGAGAGAATGTTAGCAATGAAATTACCCTGAATTTCGAGCGGTAACTTACCCTGGCACAAACTTTTGTTCCGTCTGTTCTAAACCTCCAATATAGCAGCTGCACTCTTTCTACAGAAGATGAATAATATATTATTCTTTACTACAACTCTGTTGTGATGTTATTATCTAGTGTTCGATAGCTGGGCAAAACGTTAAGTAGTTGATTCATTGCATAAAATGAGTCACAAACTGAATGTAGATATGTTGGTAAAGGAATTTCAAATTTTTCTTATTTTTTTCTGTTTTGAAACTTGAAGATTTTACAGTGAGAAAGTAATCTGTAAAGCTCTTCAAGGTTTGTTTTGAAGCTTTATGATGAATTTCTCTCTTTCTGTTCATGAAGTGATCCGAACCACCAGGAGTCCCAAATGTCCTCTTCATCAGAAGAAGGAGCCATACCAGTTGCAACAACTCCCCAGCTTTCTGAATCCCCCGAGGCAGGCAGTGAATGTATGTGCAGCGTGTTGGAGATGTTACGTGAGTAAAGGTAGCTGAACTCCTGGGGGAAAATGTATACTTTGCCATACCACTACAAGCGTCTCAGATTGAAGTAGTACTAGCATGTTACTGCTAACTTTCCTTAACCTGTAGACAGACTGCCCTCTTCAAAGAAAGTCCTCCTAGAAAATGCATAGTGAATGTTCCTGTTCTTGATAAAGATATTAAGAAAACTGGTAGAATGTAAAGTATTAGGAGAGAGCCGTATTTGTTTTAATGTTGTTTTAATGCACCACTACTTGTTTCTGTGCTATGAGATCTGCTGCTTGAGTTACTATTTTAAAAGATGGTGCCTTCTCAGTATTCAGGCTGTGAAGAATAAGTAGCTGTCAGTGTGCCTTTCCGGACCCCCTTTCCTCTGTTGTTCTTTTTCTCTATGGACTTGCCAGCTGATTTTCCCCTTCTTCTTCTTTTTTTTTTTTTTTTTTTTTTTTCTTTTAATTGTGGGGCTGCCTCCTTTGCCAGAGGGATAGTTCTGGCTTCTAGCTCTTGGAGAAAGCCCAATAGATGTGGCAGGATGGAGAAGTTTATTGTTGGCTCCTGCTCTCTCTGTTACTTCCCGTTGCTTAAACCTGTGTCATTTATATAGCAGTTAAGATTATATAAATCTCTTCCAGCTGTCATACGTATCCTTGAGAGTGAGGACGTGGTCAGTACTTATTGAGAAAATGGCCTTGAGGGGAAGTGTGTGGATTTACCTAAAGAACGTAACCTAGAAGCAGCTGAAGTTGAAGAAAACGCTCCTTTTCTGCAGGAAGAAAGAACTGCTTCTAACAATCTTCCTAAAACTGAGAAAATTAATGTAAGTAAACTATTTTCCCATTTGCTACAAAACAGAAAACACTTTGCAAATTGAGGACAGTCCTGTCTTACTGACAATTAGAAGGCACACAAAAACGCCTCAGTTTCTTTAGCTGGTGAACACAAGTTACAGCCTCATTCCGTAAGGGCAGACAGGTTGTTCTGCTCTGCATTTTCTGTACCTATGACACAGAATAGGACCTGTCGAGACATGGGCCTTTGAGAGCTGTAGTAGTGCAAAAACAATGCCTAAGCTGTTTTGTAAAATGTCCATGCTTTCATTTGGTTTACTAGAACTTAAACATTTCTTATTTGACTTTAAAAAAATAATTATTTTTCATGTTAAAGACAGTAAGAATGGGGAGTGCAGCTTTTCGATACTGGGGGCCATTTACCAAATAACAAAATGCTGTGGGAACCCAACTCATTGTCAGAACGATTTAGGTGCTTAGATCCTTGAATAGCTGTAATTTTCATCAATACACTCGAGTCTCTGTCTTCCATAAAGCTCAGGAATACAGAATTCAAACCTGGAGAACAGATATCAGCTTGTTCCAGCTGTTCCCCCCAGTGCTGCCCAGAAAGTGTCACAAGGCTAAGGGTAGAAGAGGTTTATTTGAGGGCGAGATCCTGAGAACACTTTGATCCTCCATCCTTTGCAAACTCTGCCAGGTCCTGCCCTGGCTGGTGAGCCTTCACTCAAGGTACATGTAGTGGAATCCGTACGTGCAATGGTACCTGTATGTGTGGTTGTATCTGTAACTCCACCTGTACCTGTATCGGTAACTGCATCTGTGTGTGTTTGGTGTCTGTCTGTAGTTCTCTCTCTGCCTGTATATCTCTGTGTGTGATTGTGTCCTTCTCTGTAACTGCACCTGTGTCTGTCATTGTATTTGTGTCCATATCAGCATCCTCATTGATAGCCGTATCGGTGACTGTCTGAGGAGGTATCTGTATATTTATCTGAACCTCTGCCTGTAACAGCACATCTGTGTGTACTGGTGGCTGTGTTTGCATCGGTGCCTTTATGTGCAAAGGTTCCTCTGTCTGTCATGGAACCTGAGGGGGTAATGGTGTCACTTGCTGTATCTGCTGCTGTGTAATCAAATGTGCCCTTATGTCTATGACTGTGCTTGTGTCTGTATCTGGAATTGTATCTGTTTTGTGCTGGTATCTGCATCTGTATCAGGAATGCAGTGTGAATCAGTGTCTGTAATGATATTCATCTGGGTGATGGCGCCAGTACCTGTATTTCTGGTGGTGCCAGTATCTGTGTCTCCAATGGTATCTGCACCTGTAACTGTACCTGTAACTCTATCTGCATTGAGAATGTGTCTGCAATGGTGTCTGCCATGATAACTCATTCTGTAGTACCCTCTGGAATACCATTTGCATCTGCAAAGGGATCTGCATCTGCAATGGCATTTGCAATGCTAAGAGTGTCTGCAATGGCCTCTGCACCTTCAGTGGCACCTGCACCTGCAGTGGCCTTTGCCTCTGCTGTTGCATCTGCACCTGACTTTGCATCAGCAATGGTCTCTGCAGTGGTTTCTACAGTGGTATCTGCATCTGGAATGCATCTGCATCTGCAGCAGTATTGGCTTTGGTGTCTGCAAGTGTGACATTATAAGGAATGGTGTGTGCATCTGCAAAGGTGTATGCAATGTTTTTTGCAATGGTATTTAAACCTGCAATGTCATCTGCGATGGTATGTGCCTCTGAGATGGCACCTACATCAGCAATGGTATCTGCATCTGCTATGGCATCAGCAACGCTACCTGCATCATCAATAGCATCTGCAATGATAACTTCTGCTGCAACGGTGTCTGCAGCAGCACTGATACCTGTGCCTGAAATGGAGTCTGCAATGGTATCCGAGAAAAAGAGGTGCTGCAATGACAGGTGGAGAATTTCAGGCTCGGCTTTGACAAGCCGTGGGATGACACGCCAAGTTTAGAGCACGTGTTGCTCTGAGACATGCTGGCTACACTGGAGCCCACTTGAAGTCTTACAGAGATGAGCCAGGGGCTCCTGAGGTAATAGGAGCCAAGAGGGAAACATCAGTGAAATACCTCATAGGAATTAAGGGATGTTCCTCTAAGAAGGTGACGCAGCTGGCAGCCCAGCTGAAGTGCCTCTACACCAATGCATGTAGCATGGGCGACCAACAGCAGGAGCTGAAAGCCACCGTGCATCTAGAAAGCTACAACCTACTTGCCATTACTGAAGCTTGATGGGATGAATCCCATGACTGATGTGCGGCTGTCGATGGCTACAGGCTGTTCAGAAGGGACAGGCGAGGAAGGAGGGGCAGAGGGATTGCCCTCTGTGTCAAGGAATGCACACATTGTGAAGAGCTGTCTCTGAAGAATAGCCAGGAGCAGGTTGAAAGCTTATGAGTAAGAACTAGAGTCCGAGGCAACAAAGGGAACCCTGTGGTTGGTGTTTACTACAGGCCACCCGATCAAGGAGACCCTATTGATGAAGCCTTCATACTCCAGCTACAGGAGGCATCGCACTCACAGGCTCTCGTCCTGCTGGGGGACTTCAACCACCCCAACATCTGCTGGAAAAGTAGCACGGTGAGCTGTAGGCAATCCAGGAGACTCCCAGAGTGCATCAGGGATAACTTCTCAAGCCAGGTAATAGACAGCCCTACCACAGGGGATGCGTTACTGGACCTGATGGTCACTAACGCAAGTGAGCCAATCAGAGACATCAAGATTGGAGGCAGCCTGGGTTGCAGTGCTCATGCACCGGTGGAGCTAACTCCCCCTGTCCCAGTGGCACGCTTGTTGGAAACTCTGCCAGGTCCTGCCCTGGCTGGTGAGCCTTCACTCCATCCGTTTTTTTTCTGGAGACATTAGAGGCAAAGCAGGCCTTGGTTATGAATAGAGAAGTAGGTTCAGGCTTGACGAGGTGCAGTGGCTGCACCGTGACATTGCCCACGTCGGAGCAGAGCTGTGGGGCTCGTACCTGCAGCCCGGCTCAGCGCTAGCCTCAGCATCCTCCTCTCTTTCCCCCTTGCCTCTTTCTCTTGGCAGGCAACCAGATCCAATCTGTGGTGTGCAAGAAACTTTCCGATGTCTCCACTGTCTTCAACCATTTCTGTAGCCCTGAAACCAAAATGCCAGAGTGGCAGAGGCCGTGCAATACCGAACCGTGCCCCCCGGCGTGAGTACCAGAGCTTGGAGTGGGTTGAGGGAGCGTGGGTGGAAAAAACGGAGTGGAGGAGGGTGAAATCCTCAGGGCCGAGTCCCCTGCACAGTACCCGGGGGTGATGCTACATGGCTGGAGCAGCTCTGCTGGGGAGGGAGGGCAGCTTTCTCCTCTGCGCCCCATTGCGAGCAAAATACAACGTGCAACCTGCACAGCCCGAGCGTGTCACTGTGGGGAAGGGGCAGTGGCGATGTGGGGAGCAGAAACCTGTCTCCACCGCAGCGCTCTGTGCACAAGGCTACACCGTGCCTTGCTCTGTGAGAGACGTGCCGAGCACACGGTGTGTTGGCCGTAGGAGTGGTCTGAGGTGAGTGCTTAACGTCAGCCCTCACCTCTCTGGTGACACTAGTCCGTAGGAGGACAGTGTCAATCACTAGGCCAGAGCATTGGTGATAGCTGCTGGCCATGGAGAGCGTAAAGTGGGACATGTAGCTCAGGAGACAGGCAAGGTGGGAGCAGTGGTGGGGAGAGCCAGTGCTGCCTCTCTCTGCTCTTTGCCGTCCATCCTGACCACATGCGTCCCCTCTTTGCAGTGCACCCCAAGCTGCGGGCCAGGTTTCCACCACCACGTTGTTCTCTGCAAAAGCGGTGATCACAGCGCAACTCTGCCCACCTCCCAGTGCTACGAAGGCTCCAAGCCCCCGACCAGCATGAGGTGCAACCTGCAGCGATGCTGACTGCCGCACTGGGTGACTGGCGAGTGGGGAGAGGTAGGGACAATCCTTTCCATGGGGCTATTGAAGAAGTCTCTGCCTTCCCAGCCCCTCCAATCCTAGTGCATATGAGGCTTTTACCTGCCAGCAGAACCCAATATGGCCACTGCAACTATGTGGGGGGCAACAGGACTCTGTGGCGGTGTTCTTTGCCCCCACCTTGGCTCAGGAGGCTGTTGTGATGGTGGCCCAAGCATACAGCTGACCCAGGGACTCTGCCAGGCCTATAAGGGACCCACAGAAGTTGTTGGAGGACCCCCATGGGTATCTGGGGGCAGCAGAGCAGTGAGGACGGGGAGCAGTGCAGCGCAATGGGAGCGATGGGCTGCAGAGGTGTGGGCTGGGCCAGCTGCAAGTGGGGCCACTGCTGGTTCAACTGCCACAGCCCAGCCCGGCGCCTGCAGCGGAGTGACGCTGACAGTCCAGCACCCTTTGCACCTCCTAAGACCTGGCTGTGCCCTCTCCCCCTGTGTCATTAAAGCCGTGGCAGCCACCGCAGCTCCGTTCTGTGCTGTTTCCCGGCAGTGCTCTGCGCAGTGTGGCCTTGGCCAGCAAAGAAGATCTGTCCAGTGCCTGGCTCACACCGGGCAGCCGTCCAGCGACTGCGTGGAGACCCTACAGCTGCCCTGCACGCAGCAGTGGGAGACCAAGTGCGAATCGGGACCTACAGACAACCCTGAAGGTGAGGGAGATGGGAGGAGTGGGGAGGGAAACGCGGAGCACTGCCAGCATCTGGGCCTACGTGGTACAGGGACACTGGAGCCAGCACAGCCCGAGTTTGGGGGGCTCTAGGTGCTGTGGGGTAAGGCTCTCATGGGAAGACCTGATGCTGTCCCCTCTGGTCCCAGACAAAACTGGCATGCCGTGACCCTGATAAATGAAGTAACTGCACCTAAAGGCTTTCAGCAGTGAGGTTCTCAGTAGCTTCTTCAGCACGGCAGCATCTTGCTGCTTCCTGGCAAAAAGCCCCCAGGAGCTGGGCGTCGGGGTGCAAAGGCAACTTGCGTAGCACTGGTTAGAAGTACCCCCCCACCTGGGAGTTTCTCACTCCTAAGGCAGCTGTAACCCTGCTTCTCTCTGTCACCCATCCAGAGTGCAAGGATGTGAACAAGGTGGCCTACTGCCTGCTCGTCCTGAAGTTCAAATTCTGCAGCTGGACCTACTTCCCACAGATGTGCTGTAAAACTTGCCAGGGGCACTAGGGACACGGCGTGACCCCCATGGGAAAACTGGAAGGCAAAAGCTACCGCTGAGGGCCACCAAGCCATGCCCTTCCTCTCCACCCAGGGAATCTTCCCTGGGTCTGCCACAGACACTGGTCGTGCTTCTGGTGGGAGCCTGTGTCACCCGAACCCATCCCCAAAAGACGTGCACCCTTCGCCCCCCCGAGCTTCACAATGTCAGGTTCCCATTTAAACCACTGCCAGCCGCCGCAGACACTGCCACGGCCCAGTGCGATAGGCGTTGCAGTGAGCGGTGGGAGAGGGAGAAGCTGGGCGGAGCGCGGCAGCAGGGACTTTACTTGAAATTCTGACATTGTTATTTATTAGCAGCGGACCCAGGTCCTGCAGGCGCCAAGACAGCCACCGAAGTGGCAGCACTCGCTCCGCTCCTGCCTCGGCCTGTTCCGCGCCCGTGTCCTGAGGGCATCGCGGGGCATCGTGGTCTGCTCTGGGGGTCCCTGGGGTGGCCGAGCACACCAGGGGCTGCTGCCTTTTCCTTGGGGATCCCAGGGGAGACGGGGAGGAGGTTTCAGGTGCCGCGGGTGACAAGCGTGGCTTGTGGCTTCTGGGCGATGGACGAAGATGAGCTGCTGTACAGAGTGGGGTTGGAGCAGGAATTTTTTTCTCTTGGTTTGCGTCCTGTCACCTTGGGAGATGCAGCAGGGGACAGAGAGCAGGTTACTCAGTGAGCAGAGCAGTGACACCAGTTTAACTGGGAGAGGGGGTTATTCAAACTCTCATAACAACCTACCTTGATGGAGGTGTCCCCTATTTTTCCTTAAATCCCTTGTCACTATTATGACCAATTTTTAGGCCAGAAACACCTCGCAGCAAGAGCTGAGGTCAGGGCTGAGGCATGCTCGGGGTTGCAGTGACTTAATGGTGTTAAAGAAAATTGGCAGAGTCCAGGTCTCTAGGTTTGCTGGTTTTATTAAACAACTCAGAGTTGGACCCACCACCGCAGTGAATGGTACCTGACTCAAATTCACTATCAGTTTATATAGAAACTAATAAGCAATTACATCATAAACTTTTCATAAGCTTCTGTTAAAATTCTACTAGCTATTTCAATTCTTCTTTTCTTCAATTGTTAGAAGTCTCCAAAAGTCCCTTGTCAGGAGTCCATAAAAGTCCATTCTTTTCCATTGCTTAGCTGATCTTTATGTTCTGGTTCCTCTCTGACTCCGGTCGACACCCCATCCTTAATGTTCTTGCTATGATCAGCGTCCCATCTTGATCCGGGTTGACCAGAGTTTGGTTTCCACTGCCAGCATCTCCTAAGTATTAACCTAAAATAGCTAAAGTCTATTTAGAACTTTACTAATGTTTATTTCTAAGTATCCCATATTTCTTTTAAGGTAAAGAAAAGGTTAACCATACTTCCCCTTTACTAAAATCATCAGAAGGTAATACTTCCAGGCCTACTCCTGCTTAGCTACTCATTAAGTTTTGACTGATGATTTGTTCAGTCATGGGTCAGGGTTACACAAGGAGCTTTGAGAACAATATTCATGGATTGTGAAAGCCCACCTGTGTTTATCAGATTGATTTATATTTATTATTCTATGCTTAATTCATGAGAACTTCTATAACAATTTATGTGAAAATTTCTACAACAATTCACTCCTTTTGTTTTTATTGCATCCCTGCAATCATTTGTATCTCCATGATGATCCTATTCTTGAAGCAAAGGAAGAAAAACATCTCATACAGCATTGTCCTAACACTAGTATAATCACAATGATAATAATTATAAACAAGACAATTACAGTCAGCTTCTTTATCCATAAAGCTAAGTTTGGGAACCAAGATGTGAGCCAAGAGAGTGTTTCAGTAGATCCTCAAGAGGTGTCGTCTTTTTCTACCTTTTGCATCATAGAACTCACTTCCCAAATTTTATGCACATTTGTGAGCAGTTCTCCAGATCGGTCTGTGTACATGCAGCAACTAATACTTAAAACTGTACACACTCCTCCTTGTGAGGCTAAGAGCATATCTAGAGCCGTTCTGTTTTGAATTGTAATTTTAGAGAGTTTTGTAATTTCTTTTTGCAATGTCAGAAATCCACGCATTGAGGCATTGACTAATTTTTCTATCATCTCCCCAGATATATTTATTATTGTTTTTTCCAAATTGATAAATAATTCCTCTGGGCTCAATCTTTGGATAGCTAGACATAAAAATGAGTTCCCCAGTCTTTGTCTTAATTGCTACAAAGAAGCCTGCAGATCGCCAAGAGCAATTATTATGAAGCACACGAGAGGCATTGGTATTGGAATCATGGTAACGAATAGCAAATCTTACACAAGGTGAAAGAGCAACATTTACAGATGGAAGAAAAAGGAACAAACTAAAATATTTCATCCTTCCTCAGGTTCCTTGCGGACATGCGAATG
This sequence comes from Nyctibius grandis, assembly GCF_013368605.1. Taxonomy (NCBI): domain Eukaryota; kingdom Metazoa; phylum Chordata; class Aves; order Nyctibiiformes; family Nyctibiidae; genus Nyctibius; species Nyctibius grandis. Next base: position 13,930,611 of record NC_090667.1, read on the forward strand.
ATGGATCCAGGGTTCTTTCCCTGCAAATTTGACAGCATAAAAATAACTTAAAAGTATAACATAGGGTCCTTCCCACTTTGGTTCAAATCTATTTTCCCTCTTGAAGGTTTTTTTTGGTTTTTTGTTTGTTTGTTTTTTTGTTTGTTTTTTCAATACTTTGTCTCCTGGTTGAATATTATGTGCTTGAGTCTCAGGAGATCCACCTTGATACCAATAGGCATGCTTTCACATTTCAAAGAACAAATTTTGCAAGTACAATATATATTGTGTCACTCGGTCATCTCCATCCAATAAACTTGTTTTTGCTGGCAAATAAGTGCCTGGAACAGCCAAAACTCGCCCATACAATATTTCTGCTGGCGATAACCCAACAGGTTGTCTGGGTGTGTTCCGAATGTCCCATAGAACCAAATTCAAAGCCTCTGGACATTTCAATCTAGTTGTTTTACACACTTTAACAATCTTTTCCTTTATGGTCCTATTCATTCTTTCTATCTGTCCAGAGGACTCAAGGTGAAAGGGTGTATGTAACTTCCCTGTGACTCCTAAAGCATTGTAAACTTGGAACAGAATCGTCGCCGAAAAATGAGCTCTATCCGAATCAGTTACTTCAGAAACTCCATATCGGGGTATTAATTCTTTTAGCAAAGCTTTAACTACAGTTTTTGAATCATTCTTTCCGCTGGGAAAGCTTCTACCCATCCTGATGATTGATCTACAATCACTAACAAGTATGAATACCCCATTGCCTTTGGCATTTCAGCATAATTAATTTGTAATCTTTGAAAAGGAAACACCACGGGTGATCTTTTACCTCGAGATGGCTGAATCCTAGTGGTAGCATACTGTCGGCAAAGTTTACAGCTTTCAGTAATTCTTTTCACTGCAGAGTAGGCTCCGGGTGCAGCCCACAGCCGTTGAATTCTCAGTGCAAGTCCCTCAGGTCCCCCATGGCATTTTCATGGAACCACCAAACAAGAGGTAGCAAATACCTTTTGGGGAGTAGGGGCTTGTTGCCCAATGTCCATTGTCCATCCTGTTGTTCCGCTCCAAGTCATCTCCAAAATTTCATTTCTTCCTCTGGAAGAGCCTCAGACATCTCTTCTGCACTTGGAAGCCTGTCAAGTTTCTCTGCTACACACGAAACTGCCATAATAAGGTGAATTTTTTTGGCTGCAGCTTTCGCAGCTTGATCAGCCAAGCGATTTCCTCATGACACTGCACCTCGGCGGTTCGTGTGAGCTTTTATATAAATTACTGCTACTTGTGCAGGTAACTGTATAGCTTCTAAAAGTTCACGTACCTCCTTCCCGTGTGCAATGTTTTTTTCCAGCTGAAGTCAAAAATCCTCTTTCTTTCCACAGGGTACCTGTAGCATGACAAACTCCAAAAGCGTATTTCGAGCCCGTGTAAATATCAGCTCTTTGACCTTTTGCCAACTATGCAGCCTCAGTAAGCGCTATGATTTCCGCACCTTGTGCCCCCACAGCAATAGGAAGAGGGTTAGCTTTTAACACAGGTTTTTTTTTCTGTTTTTTTCCTTCTTCGTAAAAGGACGAGCCGTCTGTAAAAAGGCTGATGTCTGGGTCACTCAGGGGTTGGTCTTGAAGATCATTACGTGGCTTACGGGATACTGCTAACACCTGGGTACAGTCATGTTGATCTTTTCCCCCTTCAGTCGGCAAAGGTATTGAAGTGGCTGGATTTAAAGTATTGCATCTTTGAAGTGTGATGTTGTCAGCCAAAAGTAAAACCAGTTCATATCTATGTGCCCGTTGCGGTGAAAGCCATTTTTCTGCATATTGCTTCAATAATATTTCAACTTCATGGGGTACGCATACAGTTAGGGGATGTCCCGGCACTATTGATCTACATTTTTCTACTGTTTCTGCTGCTGCAGCTACTAATTTTATACAAAATGGTGTTCCCTGTGTAAATGGATCTAATTGAGCAGAAAAATATGCTACTGGTCTTTCATGTGGTCCTAAAGTTTGGACTAATACTCCTCTAGCATTTCCCTTTCGCTCATCACAATATAATTTGAAAGGTTTACTACAATCTGGTAAACCTGAAGCCGGTGCTTGCATTAAGGCACCTTTCAGAGTTGCAAAAGCTTTTTGTCTCTCTGGACCCCATTTGATGGGTTCAATTTCCTCATTTCGTGTGGCAGCATGCAAGGGTTTTGCCAATTCACTGAAATTGGGTATCCAAGGGTGAAAAAATCCCACTTGTCCTAAAACCCCCCGAATTTGTTTCTTTGGTACAGGCCTAGGTAATTCTTGGATTATCTTAATTTGCTCAGGATCTATTTCTCTCGTACCTGGACTTAATATAAATCCAAGGTACTTCACTTTTTGTTGGCAAAACTGCAATTTTGATGGAGATGCTCGGTGACCTTTTACAACCAACTTATCACACAAATACCGAGTATCTGTAACACAATCCTTCCTTGAACGACATACTGACAATAAATCATTTACATAATGTATCAATTCAGACTTGCATGGAAATACAAATCAGCCAAATCTCCTTTCAGAATTTGGGAGAATATAGTTGGTGAGCTTGTAAATCCCTGGGATAACCGAGTCCAGGTTAATTGCTTCCCTTGACAAGTGAAAGCAAATAAGTGCTGGCTTTTTTCAGGAGTCCCTCCTTTTGTTCATCTCCGGAGAGACTCCATAATTTTTTAGGTACATCTTTTAATTCTTTCGGGATTTTAAGCTCACCTTCTTAAATTCCTACAGTTTGCATTCCCATTATGATTAATTGAATTCCTTTGGGAGTTAAAGCTATGCATGTTCCCAATTCTTGTAATAAATCTCTCCCAATTAGTGAAACAGGAGAAGTTGGTGAAACAACAAATCGACCCCATATCAAATGATCATTAAAAACAACAGGGAGGGGAAGAGAAACTGGTAACTTATCTTCACCTAAAACCCCAGTAACCTTTACAAATTCATCAGATAGCTGTGACACACGAAAATTTAACAATGATAAAGTTGCACCAGTATCTATTAAGAACTTAACAGGAATGCCATTTACCCTAGCTCTGATAAGTCCCTCATTATCTACCTTAAGCCCAGAGTCCCGATCCATAAATTTCTCAGCGAGAACGTGGACGCCCCGGTCTTTCCGCTCCGTCTCTCCCACCGTTGTTGGAAGGTGGTGTCAGAGGACAATACCGGATGATGTGCCCTAAATTACCACAGTAAAAACATTCCAGAGTATCAGTTCGAGAGGGAATGAGTCTTTGTCTTCCTCAGTCTCCCCTTCCACAACCTTGTGAAAAACCTCTTCTCCTGCCGCGTTGGTAATTCCGAGTAATTGCAGTGCCAAAAGGTTGATATCCCTCTCTCACTGCTTTCTCTCTTTTCTTTGATCTTGTTTCTTTTGCTCTTCACTTCTCCCATCATATACAAAGGTGGCAATACTAAGAATCTTTGTGAGGCTTTCGCCTTGCCACCTTGGCATATGTTTCTTGAAATATTTATTAATATCAGGTGCAGATTGATCCACAAATACGCTTATTGCAAGGGGTTCCTGAACATTGTCCCTTGTCATTCCTCCATATTTCAGGAGAGTAGCTCCCAGAAATCACTGGGATGTTCATCAGGTTTATACCTACATTCCATTACCTTTGTCCAATTAGTAATTTTTTCGCCAGCTTGCCAAACAGCCTCCACCAGTTGCTGTAAGGCTTCTCGTTGGAGTCTGGCACCATCCTCAGTGGCCAAATTCCAGTTTGGGTTTGGATCGGGCCAGGGCTGTAGCCCTTGAGTTTGACCTCTTTGTGCAATTTCCCGATCCTTTCGGAAGATTTTTCTCTCTCTCTTCTGCTGTAAAGAGCTCTCTCATGAGGGTCTTTACATCATTCCACTTTGGAGAATAATCAGTAAAAATGCCAGATAGCATCTGAGCACATTTTTCAGCATTCTCTCTGGTGTGTGGCACTTTTGATTGCCAGTTCACTAAATCTCCTTGTTTCCAAGGTTCATGTCTCACAACAGCTTGGACTGGTGGAACTTCTGGCGGAGCTCCAGGTCCAGCTCTAGGGTTTGGGATGTATTCCAGCCTCATGGGATACATGCCAAATCCCTTGTCCGTGAAAGGATTTGATTCCTCCAGCATGGGCACTGAAGGAATGGAAGGTTTCACTGGTTTAGGCTCTCTTTTGCCCTTCCTTGTATTTGCCCAATAATACTAAATATACCAAAAACAGTATCTTGACTCCCTTCATCCTCGAGGATTATCCTTAAAAATTTCAACTTTGTGCATCAAAGGTCCCTTCAGAGGGCCAGATGTCTCTAGGTCCTCCACCTCGGACCCTAGTTAAAAATGGCCATTCTTCTTGACACAGCAAAATAAATCTCTTTTCCCCACATGTCCCGGTCAACGGGATTCTATTCCAATTCTCCAAAACCTCAGCAAGGGGCGTCCCCCTTCCAACGCTGGGTCCAATTCCCATTTTATCTTTTCCCTAATATCCCGGGGTACCCTTGTTTCAAAAATTCCTCAGCAATTTTAAACACACAGGCTCCTAATGTCTGAGTATACCCGCTCCCAAGACCACCAGGTGAACTCACCCTTGTTGCCGGCAGTTGGGCGTTGGAGACGGGAATGCTCAGAGAATTGGAGCAGTGTCCTAGAGTCCCATCTGGGCTGCCAAATTCTGTTAAAGAAAATTGGCAGAGTCCGGGTCTCTGGGTTTGCTGGTTTTATTAAACAACTCAGAGTTGGACCACCACCGCAGTGAATGGTACCTGTCTCAAATTTTTCACGAGCTTCTGTTAATAATCCACCAACTATTTCAATTCCTCTTTCTTCCTTCATCAAGAGTCCCTAAAAGTCCCTTCTCAGGAGTCCACAAAAGTCCATTCTTTTCCATTGCTTAGCTGATCTTTATGTTCTGGTTCCTCTCCGACTCCAGTCGACACCCCGTCCTTAATGTTCTTGCTGTGATCAGTGTCCCGTCTTGATGCGGGTCGACCAGAGTCTGGTTTCCACTGCCAGCATCTCCTAAGTATTAACCTAAAATAGCTAAAGTCTATTTAGAACTTTATTTCTATTAATGTTTATTTCTAAGTATCCCATATTTCTTTTAAGGTAAAGAAAAGCTTAACCATACATCCCCTTTACTAAAATCATCAAAAGGTGATACTTCTAGGCCTACTCCGGCTTAGCTACTCATTAAGTTTTGATTGATGATTTGTTCAGTCATAGGTCAGGATTACACAAGGAGCTTTGAGAACAAAATTCATGGATTGTGAAAGCCCACCTGTGTTTTCAGATTGATTTATATTTATTATTCTATGCTTAATTCATGAGAACTTCTATAACAATTTATGTGAAAATTTCTACAACAGTGGGCTCCACCACTGTTTATTACCATCCAACATTCTTGGTTTAAGGCTCTGTTTTACACAGGCACAGCTATTTCAGTAGTGACGTCAGCCAGTTGGCCAATCAGCCCGCCTGCATCTGTGAAGCTGAGAGTGCATTAGCAACTGAAGACAAAACTCAGAGACCCTTCTGGGGCAAAGCCCTTCAAGCAAATGAAACATTTTTCAAAAGCTCTTGACAATTTAATTCAATACTATGAGAAAACTTCCAAACTTCTGAAATGTATCTCTACCTACATGTGTCACGCAATCCAATGGCATCCCTAAGACCCCTAACACTGGGCTGTTAAGTCTCTTCACATTCTGCTGAAAACATTTAAATATCTGTAGATAAACAGCAAGCTTTAGGTCCAACAGCTTTAAAGGCTAAGGCTGAAGTTACAGTTACTGCATCGAACATATTATTCTGTTTAAGTTTTGAGACATGAAACAGGAGGAGGAAAAACCCACTAGTACATATTTTAAAGAGAAGGCTGCTGTAAGTGTTACAGAACCACGGGGTTAAAAAAGAAATGTAGTGTTGAAGGAATGAAAACACTTTACAAGTCTTTTTAGTTCTGAAAAGTCACAGCCCAAAGTTTTTAGTCACATTCAAACTCATCAAGATGACAGACTACTAAACTGAAATGCAGCTCTGAAGGTCGCTGTCAGAACAGCAGCTCCACCAGCACAGCTCTGTGAGGCCCCAACACAACTCACAGCTGCCGACCGTGGCCCAGTCGTGTTATCGCTTCCCACCCCGCTTAACCCCCGGCACCCATTGTCCTCCCAGTCCCCCCGCACGCCGGCGGAATGGGCCCCAGCTGACTCACGCTATGTGGGGACGAGCCACCAAGAGCAGAGCGCAGCTCCCGCAGGCCATGGCTGCTGCAGGGGGTCTGTGACCCACCAGCCGGGCGGTCCCCAAGGCCCCATGCCCGCCGCCCCCACGCACCTTCTTTGGTCTGGGCGCTGTTGGCTGCCTTCAGCTTCTCACGGGCCTTGATCTGGCGCTTGAGGTCACCCAGGGAGATGTGGAGGCCGTTGAAGGTGAATGTATCATAGCCCAGCTTGGAGGAGAACTTGTAGTGGACGCAGGACATGGTCGGAGCAGGAGGTACCTGCTCAGCGACAGCGTCTACCGCGGCAGACGGAGTCGCGGCCTCTGTGCCCGGTCAGGGCCTACGGCGGCTCGGGTAGGGGCCACTGACTGGTCTGGGGCCAGCCCTGGAGGGCGGATGATGGGGAGAGGCCCCCACAGCCCCAGCTCAGGCCCCGCTCCCTCTCTCGCGCGCAGCTCCCAGGTCCAAGCGCTCGATGTGGTGACTCGGGCGTCCCTGCCTCGGCGTTCCACCGAGGGGTTCACCGGCCACCAACCGCACTGGGCGTCACTGCGCACCACAACAGCACACCAAACCCACCCCTACGCACCCCGTGTGACCCAGCGCATTGTGACAAAAGCCCCACGTCACCTGGGCGCGGCCTTTGCTGTGGTGTGACAACACAAACCCCTGCGGGTGTCAGCGGAATGATCGCAGTGGGGATGGAGGCTGTTTGCCCCCAACAAAACTCACACGGACCGACCACCATGGCAGGTACGGCAGCAGGCTCTCGCTCCTCCTGGGGCTCCTGCCCTCCAGCTAACCCCCAGCCGGCTCTGCCCGCCACTCTCTCACCCCATCACCACTCTTCGCTTCCCCCAACAGACAGGTTCCCTGTCCAGCTGCCGACGGCATTGGAGGTGCCCGGTGTGAGCTTCAACGTTCCGGCCATGCCACCACCGGTCACTGCTGGCATGCTGCCCTCTGTCCCAGGGATGGCAGTGTCCTCTGTGCCTGCCCAGCTGTACCCCGTCACCTACCAACTGGCGCAGGACAGCGCCCAGCATGGGGAGCCAGGGCCCCTGGGGGCCCCGGGGCAGCTGGTTCATCTTCTCCCTGTGGTGCAGCTCCTCCCCGTGCTGCAGCTCCCCCACGAGGTGCAGCTGCCCTCCGTGCCTGCTCCCTGTCCTCCTGTCTTCATCTGGGGACAGCAGGTGGTGACTGGGATGCTGGTGCCCCACCAGCCAATGGGGCAGGGGGCGGGGGCCGTGGTCCAGGGGGAGCCCCTGTACCCTGCGGGCTCCTGCTGGCTGCATGTCCTTGACCGCCCTGGCCCCCCGACACCCCACCACCCCACGGCTCAGCACTGGGTGCAGGGCCCCCCTGTGCTCCACACCCTGCCCGGCAGCGCCCAGAAGCCATCAGAGGTATCCAACAAGGACGCGGCAGCCATCGAGGCCACCATCCCCACCACCAGCCCCCGCCAGCCTGCCCTGGCTCCCCCGACTGTCAGAACCACGACAAAGCCCAAAGGTGAGTTTTGGGGGGTGGCAGAGCCTGTAGGCAGGTGTCCCATGCCCAGGAAAGCTTGCATTGCCCTGGGGTTGGGCTGGTGTTAATTGCTTTTTCAGCAGGGGTGACCATCCCAGAACCCCCAGAGAAGACCCTGGACCTGCCTGATCTGGGGCCAGACGCTTTCAATGAGGCCTTTCCTGAGCTGGCAGGGGACAACTTGCTGTTTCAGGATGAGCAGTCATTCACCATGGACATCACCGACTTGCTCGCCTTGCTCGACACCATGGATGGCAAGGACACCGTCCCTGATGTCCCCGAAGTTCCCAACAGCCCCTGCTTGACCTCCCTCCTCAACCATCTCCCTGACCTCTCAGCGTACATGGCAGAGGGTCACTGCCCCAAGGAGCAAGCAACAGCTGTGGGGCTGGGGGACAGTGAGGACACCATCCCTGATGACCTCGACATCTCCAACAGTCTCACCAGCACCACCTTCCTCAACCACGTCCCCGACTTCTCAGAGTACGGGGCAGAGGGCAACTGCCCCAAGGACCGAGTGGCAGCGGCGATGCTGGGGGATGCCAACCCTTTCTTGGGGGTGGCAACGTCCCCCTTGCTGGATCCCAAGGGGAAGCAGGGCAGGGTGGCAGCAGTCCTCCCCACCTGGCTGCCGGTGAGACCCATGGAGACTTCTGTGGAGAGTCCCGTGGACAATCCCTTGAAGGGTCACCCAGAGCATCCTCCAGAGAGTCCCCTGAAGGGTCCTCTGGAGAGTTCTCTGCTGAGCCCTGCAGAGGAAGCCCTGGTGGAGGAAGCCCTGCGGGGGCAGCCCCGGGTGGCTTTGTCCCACTTGCCCCTTCCGCCGGCCATTCTCTCCTGCCAGGTGGTGCCCAGATTGGTCAAGGCAGGAAGCAAGAGGGCGAAGTGCCCTGCGCCGGCCAGCACCTCCAATATGCAAGAGATCCTGCTGTGGGACAACGTGCCACCCAAGAGGAGGAAGAAGAGAGCGGTGCGCTGGGTGGTAAAACACTCAAGAACCCTGCGGGAGAGGAAGCCAGACAACATGCCACCCAAGAGGAGGAAGAAGAGAGCGGTGCGCCAGGTGGTAAAACAGTCAAGAACCCTGCGGCAGAGAAAGCCAGACAACATGCCACCCAAGAGGAGGAAGAAGAGAGCGGTACACCGGGTGGTAAAACAGTCAAGAACCCTGCGGGAGAGGAAGCCAGACATCATGCCACCCAAAAGGAGGAAGAAGAGAGCAGTGCGCTGGGTGGTAAGACAGTCAAGAACCCTGCGTGAGAGAAAGCCAGACAACATGCCACCCAAGAGGAGGAAGAAGAGAGCGGTGAGCCGGGTGGTAAAACACTCAAGAACCCTGTGGGAGAGAAAGCCAGACAACATGCCACCCAAGAGGAGGAAGAAAGCGGTGAGCGGGGTGGTAAAACACTCAAGAACCCTGCGGGAGAGGAAGCCGGACAGACATGGTGCAGTGGTGGGTAGCACCAGGCAGCAAGCGGGCAGTCGCAAGCAGAGGGCATTTGAAGGCAACAACATTGCCACCAAGCGTGCCAGAACCCAACCCTGAGGGATGCCAGGCGACAAAGTGCCCCGCGCCCTGCCAGTCACTGTTGATGGATTGATAGAGAAGTGTGGAGCACGGATCCCTATGATGTGGTACCTGCACCTGCCCACTGCAGCCTCAGCCCTCTCCCGTATCTCTATTTCTTTCTTAATTCATTAGAGGTTTGCCGTTCGTGTCGCAGTGCCTCTGCCTGCGGTCATTCGTGCGGCGGGAGGGAGGGGGGTTAATGCAAACCCTGCTGCATGCGTAGCTCTCACCCTCCACTTCTTCACACCAGTATTTGGGGAACCCCCGATGATTCCAGATGGAGACATTTAATCAGAACCTTAATTCCCGGACTCAGGCTACACGAACTAAAAAGAGCTCTTAAAAATTTATCTGCTACCGTGGAAGCCACAGACAATCGCACACTAGATGCCACTTTAGCCTCGCAACAGGAAAATTCTCCTTTAACTTTGATAGTACGACAAAACAGTCTAGTGCTTGATACACTGACCCTGGAACAAGGAGGCATCTGTTAACATGCCGATGTTATGATGTTAACAGATCTTGACAAATCGAACACGACATCCATGCCATTTACAAGCATTTACAAACATGACATCAACATGCAATATCTCGTGGTGGATTTTCACTTTCTGACCTATTTATTTAGATACCATCCTTAAATTTGCAAGAATTATTAATGAAAACTCTTAGTATTGCAGTATTCTTTATCCCATTAATAAGTTTGGTTTTGATTGTGATTAAGCTTTGCCTTGCAATATGTCATAGAGCCAAAGGATGGAACACACCAATAGTGATTAATCTCGCATTTGCCCCCCCGTTGGGAAAGTCCTCCTCCTTCTCCTCCATCTCTCTGTTCACCCCCAGATATTTTGCGTGTGTACAGGCAAGAGAGGCTCGCACCCTCACCCTGCAGGGCTGTCACCCCAACCGCTGGATCACACCATTACTCATGCCGTAAGGGGTGGAGCGCGGTGAGATGCTCCTGACCTCAGGTACGGCAGGGGACAGTGGAAAGCACTCACCTAGCGTGCTTGCACTGCTCACACAGCTGCATGGACCAACTCACAGAAACCCGTGACCAACCACATATAACTACTTGCAGATCACCAACCCTTTTGAGACACGTCCAGCTTTGTAGGAAAATAACCTCCTTAGGTTGAAGGCAGAGCATGAGCAGTTAATGACTGACCAGGGATTACTCTGTCCAGAGAGGCCAGGAAAGACATCCCCAGATTAGGGTGAAGTTTATTTCCGATGAAACAGCATCAGCACCCTGGCAGCGTGAAGGCTACAGAAGACCAATGAGAAGACTGCAGGCCCAGGCATTTTCTGGGACCATTATCTTGCAAGGGGCTTTGCCTTGGCAAAGCAATGGCAAACCAAACATTGCCACTTGAGCACTCGAACTACGTCATGATCCCAAGGGGCTCAGGTCTGGAGGACTCGGATGGACTTAGCTGAGAAAATAATGAGTCTAAACGAAATGTACCTCCAGGAGACAGAGATCCCTGGTCTGAGCACAGCACTACGCTATAAGCTTTACTGACCGAAACTCTACTTTTCTACACAAATGCTGTAGTGCTCTCCATAGAGAGAAAGCTGGGTTAGCAAGTTCTCCTCCAAAGCCCTCACACTGGTAAATCCAGCCAAACAGGAGGGCCCTTTTGCAGATAGCTACAGGAAACAGAAAGGCAATCGTTCGGTAAATCCATCTGGAAACCCATTCCAGCAGAAAACAGAATCCTTACCAGACTGTTGACAAAACTCCCATCATCTCCAGGCCAGGGGGGTGTCAGCAACATATCCACACCTCTGACATTTGGGGTCCACAATAAAGATGCTTTCCATTCTGTCACATCCTCTGAGCTAAAACTCTCGGCAGGAGCTGGTTCATGCTGGGACTCGGTACCACTCAGGCACATGACCTGCAAGTCCAGAAGAACCCCTGCAAAGATCTCAACAGTCTGCATTAGCAAAAAAGTGACACCAGTGTGGGAAAAGCAGTGGGACATGGGCACAGGAGGGACCCAGATGCAGAAGAGAGGTGATACGGTCCCAAGGGCCCAGGACTCACTGCAATTCCTGCTCTCGGTGCTGCCGGGAGAATTTTACAGTTCAGACACTTCTGTTTCTGCCTCTCTCAGCTCTTACAATATGAAGCTTCCTAGATACACAGCCTCACATGCGCACACACATGGCACGTGGCCATACTGTACTTTTGGTTATGCACACGGATGCCGCGGCGCATGTTGGCGATCTGGTCTGCTGAGGACCCTTCCTCAATGCAGAGGCTGGCTGTCTCTTGTCTGCAGGTTTGCCCCCAACAAACCCCACACGGACCGACCGCCATGGCAGGTACGGCAGCAGGCTCCCGCTCCTCCTGGGGCTCCTGCCCTCCAGCTAACCCCCAGCCGGCTCTGCCCGCCACTCTCTCACCCCATCACCACTCTTCGCTTCCCCCAACAGACAGGTTCCCTGTCCAGCTGCCGACGGCATTGGAGGTGCCCGGTGTGAGCTTCAACGTTCCGGCCATGCCACCACCGGTCATTGCTGGCATGCTGCCCTCTGTCCCGGGGCTGCCAGTGTCCTCTGTGCCTGCCCAGCTGCACCCCATCACCTACCAGCTGGCGCAGGACAGCGCCCAGCAAGGGGAGCCAGGGCCCCTGGGGGCCCCGGGGCAGCTGGTTCATCTTCTCCCTGTGGTGCAGCTCCTCCCCGTGCTGCAGCTCACACAAGGGGTGCAGCTGCCCCCTGTGCCTGTTCCCTGCCTCCCTGCCTATGCCTGGGGACAGCAGGTGGTGACGGGGATGCTAGTGCCCCACCAGCCAATGGGGCAGGGGGCTGTGGTCCAGGGGGAGGCCCTGTACCCTGCGGGTTCCTGCCAGCTGCATGTCCTTGAGCGGCCCCCTGACACCCCACCACCCCACGGCTCAGCACTGGGTGCAGGGCCCCCCTGTGCTCCACACCCTGCCCGGCAGCGCCCAGAAGCCATCAGAGGTATCCAACAAGGACGCGGCAGCCATCGAGGCCACCATCCCCACCACCAGCCCCCGCCAGCCTGCCCTGGCTCCCCCGACTGTCAGAACCACGACAAAGCCCAAAGGTGAGTTTTGGGGGGTGGCAGAGCCTGTAGGCAGGTGTCCCATGCCCAGGAAAGCTTGCATTGCCCTGGGGTTGGGCTGGTGTTAATTGCTTTTTCAGCAGGGGTGACCATCCCAGAACCCCCAGAGAAGACCCTGGACCTGCCTGATCTGGGGCCAGACGCTTTCAATGAGGCCTTTCCTGAGCTGGCAGGGGACAACTTGCTGTTTCAGGATGAGCAGTCATTCACCATGGACATCACCGACTTGCTCGCCTTGCTCGACACCATGGATGGCAAGGACACCGTCCCTGATGTCCCCGAAGTTCCCAACAGCCCCTGCTTGACCTCCCTCCTCAACCATCTCCCTGACCTCTCAGCGTACATGGCAGAGGGTCACTGCCCCAAGGAGCAAGCAACAGCTGTGGGGCTGGGGGACAGTGAGGACACCATCCCTGATGACCTCGACATCTCCAACAGTCTCACCAGCACCACCTTCCTCAACCACGTCCCCGACTTCTCAGAGTACGGGGCAGAGGGCAACTGCCCCAAGGACCGAGTGGCAGCGGCGATGCTGGGGGATGCCAACCCTTTCTTGGGGGTGGCAACGTCCCCCTTGCTGGATCCCAAGGGGAAGCAGGGCAGGGTGGCAGCAGTCCTCCCCACCTGGCTGCCGGTGAGACCCATGGAGACTTCTGTGGAGAGTCCCGTGGACAGTCCCTTGAAGGGTCACCCAGAGCATCCTCCAGAGAGTCCCCTGAAGGGTCCTCTGGAGAGTTCTCTGCTGAGCCCTGCAGCTGCCTCCCAGCACCTTCTGCCCCACACGGCCCAACTGGTGGAGGAAGCCCTGCGGAGGCAGCCCCGGGTGGCTTTGTCCCACTTACCCCTTCCGCCAGCCATTCTCTCCTGCCAGGTGGTGCCCAGATTGGTCAAGGCAGGAAGCAAGAGGGCGAAGTGCCCTGCGCCGGGCAGCACCCCCAATATGCAAGAGATCCTGCTGTGGGACAACGTGCCACCCAAGAGGAGGAAGAAGAGAGCGGTGCGCTGGGTGGTAAAACACTCAAGAACCCTGCGGGAGAGGAAGCCGGACAGACACGGTGCAGTGGCGGGCAACACCAGGCAGCAAGCGGGCAGTCGCAAGCAGAGGGCATTTGAAGGCAACAACATTGCCACCAAGCGTGCCAGAATCCAACCCTGAGGGATGCCAGGCGACAAAGTGCCCCGCGCCCTGCCAGTCACTGTTGATGGATTGATAGAGAAGTGTGGAGCACGGATCCCTATGATGTGGTACCTGCACCTGCCCACTGCAGCCTCAGCCCTCTCCCGTATCTCTATTTCTTTCTTAATTCATTAGAGGTTTGCCGTTCGTGTCGCAGCGCCTCTGCCTGCGGTCATTCGTGCGGCGGGAGGGAGGGGGGTTAACGCAAACCCTGCTGCATGCGTAGCTCTCACCCTCCACCTCTTCAACCCACTGTTTGAGGAACCCCCGATGATTCCAGATGGAGACATTTAATCAGAACCTTAATTCCCGGACTCAGGCTACACGAACTAAAAAGAGCTCTTAAAAATTTATCTGCTACCGTGGAAGCCACAGACAATCGCACACTAGATGCCACTTTAGCCTCGCAACAGGAAAATTCTCCTTTAACTTTGATAGTACGACAAAACAGTCTAGTGCTTGATACACTGACCCTGGAACAAGGAGGCATCTGTTAACATGCCGATGTTATGATGTTAACAGATCTCGACAAATCGAACACGACATCCATGCCATTTACAAGCATTTACAAACATGACATCAACATGCAATATCTCGTGGTGGATTTTCACTTTCTGACCTATTCATGTCTGTCTCTGTCAAGGTCATGATTGCAACAGTCCTGCTATTTGTGGGTATCAGGGAGAGATTATCTGCCTTTAACCAGAGATTATATGCCTTTAACCAGTTCAGGCGCTCCACCTACACTTAGTCATGGACTTGATTTGTTTGTATTTTTAAATGTTTGAAAGATTAGAATCTGCCCCTCCAAGGTATAATGGTCAAAAAATCATATTTTAAGTTAAATTAAATTATGCTTCCCTTCATTTAAATACAAAAAATTAGCTCCACTGGCACATTCATCCACAAGAACATTAACAGCTCCAACTTCAGAGACCCAGAAGTTATTCTTGTAAACAGCAAATTACTAAACACAGTACCACACTCTATGAAAGAGAAAAAGAATGCACACAATCAGCATTTTCCTTTTTGACTAGAAAATGAAAATCTCTCACAGCAGAGAAGCCTGAATTAAAAATCAATCAAACCTGGGCCCCAAAGGTTCTATGGATTATGATATGCCACATATCTGGACTCAACTCTTGAAAGCAATCATGCACTAAGGAAAAATTTAGGTTGTTATGCAGAAGTTTAACTAGAGTCTTGGCAACTTCATTTGACACATGAAAGAGATTTGCACTACAGTAACACATGCAGTAAAGAAAACTCATCTTGCAGTTCCATTCCAATGCCGCATCCTCACACAAAACGAGGCTGCTACATTTGAGGAACATGGATGGAAAGCTCACCTGCCAGCCTCAAGTTCTGCTGTGGCAGTTCTTCCTTTTTTGTCACTTTCTTCGGGCTTGGTAAATCTTTTGCAGAGCCTCAGGCAAAGACCCATCGCTTTTTCCTGTTTGTAACAGTGGATGTCTGGGTTTTCATAGGTTGGTTTGATTGGGGCACCACTTGTACCCTGGATTTGCCTTCGTAAATGCATCCTTTTACTAGAAAAGGAAAGGAAAATTACCAGTCTTGCCAGTCTTGACATTGTACCATCCACAGGGCAAGAGAGTGCACTGCTTGTAAGAGCATTTAATACAGTAAATAATCCTTAGGTACCTTGATTTCTTAACAGTTTCATCACGTGCTTCGACTATGTCCGCCAACACAATCTAACAAGAAGAAATAATAAGACAAGTAGAGCTGTATTTAAAGAAGTGGTGTTTCTCTTTCCTTTCCTGAGCGTTTGTCACCCAGAGATGGCTCAAGTTCTCATCCTGCAAACTGTTCCCCGGTGCCTGTATGCTCACTCTGGGAAACAAAGACACCTATTTGAATTCTTTTGCAAGTACAATCTTTGCTTACTTTCTACTTTGAATGAAATGAATGAAATGAAAAGGTACATTTAGCAATAAATGCAGCATCATGCTCCTTACCTTGCACTCTTTTTTTCCAATACTTCTGCATCTTAAATAACACAAATCTGCAGGGGCCACTGACCCCCACACACGCTGTGTTTCCTGAATAGGGCACATGTATTAAATTGGCAAACTAAGGACTGCGACACCTCTCACCTTGCCCCTCTTTGCCTCAGTTTGGTGTGGGAGCTCATTTCCCCAGTGAAGGTACCACAAAACCAGCCTCACAGGGGGAAAGGAAGGGGAGGGGATAAGGGAAGAGGCAGACACAGAGAAGCAGCTTTGCCTTCCCCTGTTAAAGCCACAGCCCACTCAGGAACCTCGTTTCCAGCCTGCAGAGTGAACAGCACAGCTTCTCTACCAATGGAGTACATAAGCTCTTCGTATCAGCATCACTGCTTTGAGCAATTCAAAGGTTCTGCAGAGTCATTTGACCAGCCAACAGGCTGCCCACCAAATGAGAACCAGAATGCATTTGCAAGATGAGGCAGCAATAAGCTTTTAATTGGTTTCCAACCAGAGCAATTCAAGTGAGGTGCTGTATTAATGGATTTTCTCCTCTGCAAAGCCTCGCTGCCGGGGCTGTCCTGGCCGGGCCCGGCCCCAGCTGACCAGGAGCCCGTCGCACTGGGTGCTTTGGAGCTCCCCCAACACCCCCAGGCAGCCATCAGCCAGGAGACACCCCCGCGCCCTCCCAAGGGCCTCACTTGCCTCATGGGCAGCCCCAGGCTCACCTCAGCCGGGCTGCAGCTGGAGCAGGGACTGCACCCCCCGAGAGCACCATGGCTGTGGGGACCTGAGTGTGGGGAGCTGAGAGCTCCCAGCACAGCCTGTAACAAAATGGGGCCCAGCAGCCCCGTGCCCCAGCACTGCAGCTCCCAGCATGGCCCAGGGCACCTTCCTGCTGCCTGACCCTGCAGACACCGTCCCCCAGCCCGAGGGCAGAGGGTGAGAGGGGAAAGGGAGGGGAGAGAGAAAGGGAGAGGCAGGGACAGGAGCAGGGCAGGGAGAGGAGAAGGGTGGGGAACTGTGGAGAGAGACGGAGAAACAGAGGGTGTGGGTCGGGACAGGGAGGCAGAGAGGGACAGAACGGCGATGGCCTCCAGGGTGGAGAGGAGGAAGAGCACAAGGGGATGGGGAGCAGGAGGGAGGGCAGGAGAGGAGGGAGAGGCCTGGCCAGCTGAGCAGGGGAGACAGGCAGGGAGAGGGGGACAGGCTGCAGGAGGGAGGGGAAAATAGGGCCAGGAAGCTGGACACAGCAACAGAAAAAGGAGAAGGACAGGGAGTGGGAGAGAGAGATGTGGGGAAAGAAAAATAGCAACAGGCTGTAGGACAGACAGGGAGGAATTAGAAAAAACAGGGAGTCAGAGAGAGAAAGAGAAAGAGAAGAATACTGATGGGCTAAAGACAGAAAGGAGGAATTAAAAATTGGGGGCAGGGAGCCAGACAGAAAGCAATGGGAGAGAGACCAAAAATAGCAATTCTGGGCAGCTGCCCCCATTTCTGGAGCACTGCCCAGGAACTGCATCACTGGGAGCCTCCAGAAATGTACTGCCTGCAAAAGCCCTGCCCTGGGCCCGATCCTGGGCCCTAATACTGGTGATGATCATCACGTTGCAGAGTAGGCAGCACTGGGGAAAAAAAAACCCGACTGGGAGAAAAAAAATCACCCAAGCTGTTTGTTTCTTTGCTTGCTGGTTTTGCTTTTAAAGAACTATTGAAGCTCTAAACACCACCTGCAAGGAAAAAGGAACCAGGCGCACCAGGCTGGACACATTTAAAGCCCGAACGCATTCAACAGCTGCACAGACCATCGCTCACTCCCGCTGCGCACACTCCACCCCCTGTCTGCAGGTACAGGCAGCCACCCTGTTTCTGGAGCGCTCCTGTCAGGTTCCAGATTAAGGTCTGCCTTAAAAGTAAATCTAGAAATAAAATGCAGACAGCCCACATGGGGCCCACCTAATTAGTAAAAAGGAGTAAATCTAGAAATAAAATGCAGACAGCCCACATGGGGCCCGCCTAATTAGTAAAAAAAAAGTAAATCTAGAAAATAAATGCAGTCAATCCCCAAGAGGGACCCGCCTAATTAGTAACTCCAGTGCAGTCCACGTGGGGCGTGCCTGGTTCAATGCAGACAGCCCACGTAGGGCCCGCCAGATTATAAATCACCCCGTATGCTTAACCTGCCTGCAGGTAAAGCACCCCCCCAAAATCCTGACCCAAAATAAAATAGATTCGTGATCCTTGATTTCAGACAAAGCACAACCGAGGCACGGTATCAATAAACTTAACTCTGACTTTATTAAGTCCAACAATGAGGCAACTCAGTGAGCAAGGAAGGGGGAGAGAGAGAGAGAGAGAGAAGTAAAAGAAAGAGAGGAAAAGAGAACAGTTGAGAGGGAAAGGATAGTCACCACCCTGGGATCCAGCGATGTCCCGCAGTCCTTTGTTCCTTCTCGGAAGATGGTGGTGGGGGCCCGCGTGGTCGGGCTATCCGGCCTCTTTATAAAACTCTGCCGAGTTTTTCGGCAGAGTCATGTGACATGGAGCCGCCAGTCAACAGTTCGCACCAATCACAGGTCCGAGGGCGGGACATGTCCGGTTCCTGCGCTGTAGGATTGGCCCATTGCCAGGCTGTTGCCGGATGTGTCTCTCCGGAGGAGGTGGGGGGTGGAGACTCCCTCAAGTCGGCGCCTACCTTATTGCTTCATAAAACGTTGCCAAGGTCAGGCAGTCCGGTAACCCCACAAGATGGCGTCTGAGCACATGGCATAGGACGGTTTCTGAGACAATGCCGAAAGAGGAAAAAAAAAAGAAGAGGGGGACAAGGAACCGATCCCTACAGCTCCCCAGGAACAGCACCACCAGGCAGCTCAAAAAAACATACTGCCTGCACAACCGTGAGCACAGCTTAATTCTGGGCAATTTTTCCTCTTTTTAGGGCTATGGTTAAAGACTCATCTATGGAGAGATGGCTCAGGACCACGCCAGGGCCGATGGTGCTGCTTTCTGGATCCTGTGGCAGCGATGGGCAGAGGGACAGGTTGTCAAATCCCAGGGCCGGGTACACATGCAGGGTGTCAGGGTCACCCCTGCCTGTTTTTTCCCAGTGAAGCCCCAGCCAGTGTCGGCTCTGTGCTGCAGCCCCGGGGACGAGGCTTGAGCAGCCAGGCATTTCTGTGGGCGCTGCACCCTGCCAGGCCCCACCGCCGGCTGCCCCTGCCCTGGGCTTCTCCCCGTAGACTCCAGCTCTGCTTTCTGCCAGCGCTCGAGGCACCGCAGAGTGGCTTGCCTGCTCCCCACAGCTGTCCCGACCCACGTCTGCAGCTTGGTCAAGCAGCTGATTTGGGGTGGCTGGTCTCCCTTGCGGCACCCTGGGAATGGGGGCAAAGCAAACCCCATCCCTCCCTTTTGATCTTTGTCCCCAGGGAGACCAGGTGGAGACGTGCTGTGCACTGGAGAGTGTCCTGCAGCGAGGTGACAGCCCATTTCTGCTAATAAACCCGCTGGGAGAAAGAGAGAGGACTAGGCTTCACGTAGTGCAACGACAGCAGCTGCAGCAGACCCATCTGATGTTTCTGCTCAGATTTTCAACAAAATATTCTCATATACACACCACAGTCATGCGTAACTCATGAAAGGACCCAAAAGCCAAGTGGAAACCCAAGTCCTTTGCTTACTGCTGCTAAGCTCTGTAACTTCTCCTGCCTATCTGCTTAGTAACTCCAGCCACTGCTTGGAAATCAATCATGTACCGGCAGTGCATTCTGTTATTAGAGGAAAACTCTCCAGTCTAGTGCAAAAAAAATTACAAAAAGAGGAACATAACCACCAACATACAGAGATGGCGACTGAAGCCCCAAGACAATTTTGTAAATATCGCTGTCGTGCCCCTTCCCGTCCTCCCACTGGCGCCCCTTCTCTTTGTTACCTGACATCTGGGGTTCTGACAACTTGAAGGTTAAACACGTGGCTTGAAAAGTCCCTGTACATCCATTTAATATACACTTGACAGAAAATTCGTGGCTGTTGAATATATTTGCATGGGATTAGCAGAACTCTAAGTATCATTTCCCTCGTCTTCTCCCAAGTTCTGAGCAAACTATGCCACCGCTGCCTTTCTTTATATTAACAATTTTCAAGAAGGTAATAGCATTAACAACCTCTGCTTACAAGGCCACCCAAGTCTGTGTAAACCTACACAGACAGAAGCAGACACACTGCATGTTGACAGGCAATCTCAGCTCTGGCAGTCCCCCAGTTTAAGAACCACATATATGCATGTGTATCTTACACGTACACACACACACTTGAATGATAATGAAGACTACATGGTACCATTAAGAGTATTCTTTTAAAAATGACACTGCATCTGTCCTTTCATTAAATAGAAATGCCAGGGGTTTACATATATCACATATTTATAGAATTACATGCATATAAATCCAGTATAGGTACTTTCCATAATTAAGCAACTACTGAACCGCTTCACTGACAAGAAATACCTCAACAGTTACCGGAGTCCCCAATGCCAGGACCAACTCTAATGCAACACAACTCAAAAACCTCCACTCAAGAGGAAAGCAGCTTACCAATTCTGCAATTCATTCTTGAGCTTTTCTTACTCAGCCTGTCAGACCACATCCTAGCATGTTCTGCTGACCTCCCGAACTCTGGTTTGAGCCTGAAACTGTTCTCAAGCGTAAGCAGGGAAATGCAACCATAGGTTTTCCCATTGGCATGCAAGGGTGAACATCTTATGCCTCCTCTGTCCACACTCCCGAGGATGGCAAGCCAGAAGTGCTCTTCAGCTACCCAAGTCTAAAGAGGTTTAGGATCTTGACTGCATCTGGGGAAACACAACCCTAAGAAATACTTGCTCCATATCTAATCCCCACTGTATCACAAGGAAGCAAAGGAGAACGGAAGACACACCAGGTCTGCCAAGCAAAGAAACTGAGGAAGTTTCTCAGTGCACAGAAGCACAGCTGGAGACATCATTCCTGCTGCCACGCAGTCAGCAGGACTGAACTGCATCCATTTGGGTCCCTTGGAGAATACCAAGCACCCAGATTGTTCTGGAGGATGCATTTGACACAGGGGACCCTCTGCAAGAATCACAGATGGGCAGTTTTGTTCCCTGGGAAAGTGCTCTGGCACTTACCTGCTTCTCAGATACTGTAGGACAATTAAAAGACAGTAACTCATTAGTAAGCATGGGCTAATTTCTGGCCCACCATGACTCTAACAACAGCCAACAAATCCCTCAACTGTCTTTGTCCAGACTGTATTTATGACAGCTATTTTCCTCTACAGTTTGGGGGAAAGCAGATTACACAGCTTGCCTCTTTGATGCGGAGGGCTGGGGTTTCTAAAGAACGCTACAAGCCCAAAAGAGCCCAGCAGAGTGCAGCTTGTACACAAAGCAAGTATTACATCACAAGCCATACTGCATGCTTCTGTCAGAGAAAATGGGGTTTATGTAGGCACATGGGAAGGGGCCTTTTGCTCAAAAAAAATGAAAATCTCTAAATCTACACGTAGATTTTATTCCTTCCCTGCCATCTGGAAACCTAATACTTGAAGCACCTTTCATGTCACAGAATCACAGAATCAACCAGGTTGGAAGAGACCTCTGGGATCGTCGAGTCCAACTGTTGCCCTGACACCACCATGACAACTAGACCATGGCACTAAGTGCCATGTCCAGTCTTTTCTTAAACACATCTAGAGATGGTGACTCCACCACCTCCCTGGGCAGCCCATTCCAATGTCTAATAACCCTTTCTGAAAAGAAATTCTTCCTAATGTCCAACCTGAACCTCCCAAGGCGAAGCTTGAGGTTATGTCCTCTTGTTCTATAACTAGTTGCCCGGGAGAAGAGGCTGACTCCCACTTCACTACAACCTCTCTTCAGGTAGTTGTAGACTGCAATAAGGTCACCTCTGAGCCTCCTCTTCTCCAGGCTAAACAACCCCAGCTCCCTCAGCCGTTCCTCGTAGGTTAGACCCTCCAGACTGGTCACCCTCTGTGGGGATCTGTCCCCTTCCTTTTGGGCATTGTCTCAGAAATCTATGCCATGGGCTCGGGCGACATCTTGTGGGGACTGCCTGTAATGCCTGATCTTGGCAACGCTCGATGACGCAATAAGCTAGGCGCCCCCCCCTCCACCCGCCTCCGGATGTGTGCCTCTGGCGACCGCCTGGCAAGGGGCTAATCCTACGGCGCAGGAACCGGACGTGTCCCGCCTTCAGACCTGTGATCGGTGCGAACTGTTGACTGACGGCTCCAAGTCACATGACTCTGCCGAAAAACTTTATAAAAGAGGCTGGATCGCTCAACCACGCGGGACCCTCACCGCCATCTTCCAACTAGCAACAAAGGATTCCCGCGGGACGCCGCTGGATCTCAGGGTGGTGAATATTCTTTCTCTCTCAACTGTTTTCTCTGTTTCTCTCTTTCTTTTACTTCTCTCTGTCTCTCTCTCTCTCTTCCTCGAACATTGAGTCGCCTCATTGTTGGACCTAATAAAGTCAGAGTTAAGTTTGTTGATACCGTGCCTTGGTTGTGCTTCGTCCGAACTCAAGGATCACGAATCTATTTTATTTTGGGTCAGGATTTTTGGGGGTGCTTTACCTGCAGGCATGTTAAGCATACCGGGTGATATTTTGGCGGGCTCGCTGCGCGCGGGCTGTCTGCATTGAACCAGGCACGCTGCACGTGGGCTGCACTGGAATTATTTATATTTTGGTGGGCCCTGCGCGCGGGCTGTCTGCATTGGACCAGGCACACCGCACGTGGGCTGCACTGGAGTTACTAATCAGGTGGGTCTCTCTCTCGGGGGGGAGTTGTCTGCATTTTATTTCTAGATTTGCTCCTTTTTTACTAATTAGGTGGGTCTATCTCTCTCTCTCTCTCTCTCTCGGGGAGGGGGGGGGCTGTCTGCATTTTATTTCTAGATTTGCTTTTGAGAACTAATTAGGTGAGCCTACGACCTACGTAGGCTGTCTGCATTTTATTTCTAAATTTGCTTTGGAGGCGGACCTAAATCCGGAACCCAACATTTTTAAATTGGTGTAGTCGGCAGGATCCTTGAGTTTTCGGAAGGTATCAATAACTTAGAGAGAATGGACGCAATTCTGAGTGCATTTGGTGAAATGCAAAATCAGGAATTAGAAGACCCGGCACAGACGCCACAGGCACAAAAGCTTTTGGTGCAGTTGTTGCAAGAGTGGGTGGCAGATTTAGAGGAAAGAAACTGTGAATTGGAGGAAAGGGTTAAAACTCTGCAGGATGAAGTAGGGAATGAACAGGAGAATGCAAGGTGTTTGCAGGAGGCTTTTGTGGAGAAGTTATATGATTGTGACAGCAGGGGGCGACGGAGTCGTTCACAGGCTGCTGATGCAGCCCCGTCCCCTGGTGATTATCACAAAGGGGATGGTTTGTACCGCAAGGGGGAACCAGAGGAAGCGAGGACACGATATGATTTACCGCAGGGTCCTCCGCAACCCCTTCGACCGCTGGTCAAGGTAAAATATGCTTAGGAGGATAGTGAGGACAATAACCCTAAGATGGTTACTAAGGAGGTGCCGTATACAGCAACTGAATTGGCTAAGTTGAAAAAAGAATATTCACGCAGTCCAAAGGAGTCTGAGACAGAGTATGTGTGGAGAGTGTCGTTAGCTGGTGGAGATCAGATTATGTTGAGTGAAAGAGAAGCTGAGGGATATTGGGGACCTGGAGTGTTTTTGACTACTGGTGATCATAGAGCCCCTTGGTCTCTCACCCAGTGAGCAGCTTATTGGGCTGGAGGTTTAAATCCCTTGGAGAGGGGAGATCCTCTTGCGCTTACAGGTTCGGTGGATCAGCTTGTGGAGAATGTGCACAAGGC
Source organism: Nyctibius grandis (assembly GCF_013368605.1). Taxonomy (NCBI): domain Eukaryota; kingdom Metazoa; phylum Chordata; class Aves; order Nyctibiiformes; family Nyctibiidae; genus Nyctibius; species Nyctibius grandis. The sequence continues at coordinate 13,954,066 of NC_090667.1, forward strand.
AGCTTGTTTGCAGATGATGTATGATCGGGAATTGAAGCTTAGGCAGGAATCCCCAATGATGATACCGGTAGATCCTGAGAGGATGACTCCCCTGGTTAGAGGTTTGCCTGATTCATTGAAACCCTTAGGAATTCAATTGCAAGGCACTATCAGAAATACCCCTCAGAGTGCACGGGTGACAGCTGCTTTAACTGGAGCTTTAACCCCGAATCGCCATACCCCAGGACAAAAAGTGTGGACGTGGGGGGAAGTAGCTCAAGAATTGATTAACTATGGGCGGAAATATGGTCCAGTGAGATCAGAACTTAAAACTGTGAGGCGTGGGGAGGCGAAGTTTCCTCCAGCGAGGCCCTCTCCCTCGAACCCGGTGAATTCAAAGAAAGATGCTATATCTCACAGGAAAGCATTGTGGTTAATAGGAAAACACAAGGGAATACCCCTGAAGTGTATGAATGGGCTTAATACAGAACAGTTGGAGAAAATGATACTAGGGTGGTCAGAGAGAGGCACAAAAGTAATTAGCACTGATGAGGGATGGGTGATTAAACCACCCGAAAAACCACCAGCTAATGCCCCTGGGGTAAGGTGCAAAATTCCCTCTGCCCCACCTTGGGTGGAGCAGGAGGTAGTTTCTGAATCTTCACCCAGAAGGGAGGAAAACTAGTTCCTTCGCCCGTCTCTTGTGAGCTGATGGGCGAAGGGTGGATGCACATTAGACAGCTCACCCTCACCCCTCGAGGTGATTTGATTTCATACTGTGTGGTGGGACCTAAACAAATACCTATTCCTTTTGTAGTGGACACTGGTGCTCAAATCTCTGCTATACAAGAGAATGATGCCCGTCGATGTGGAATAAAACCTTCAAAAAAATCCCTGATGGTGTCGGATGCATTTGGGAATGTTAAGGCACAGATGTTAGTGCAAACCTCTCTCGGACTCCCTGGGGAAGACACATCAATTACTGTAGAAATGGTAATGGGAGAATTCCCATCAAATTTATTGGGAATGGATGTCTTAAAGGGCCGTAAGTGGACAGACAATAAGGGAGGTAACTGGATATTTGGAGTTGCCAAACTAAATTTGAGACTCCTGATTCCAGCCCCTCCCCTTCCCCCATCTAAAGTGACTAATGTGAAACCATATTCTCTACCCCTGGGAGCCAGAGAAGGCATAGCCCCTGTTTTGACAGAATTGTGGGAGCAAGGAATTATAGTTCCCACGCACTCGTCCTACAACTCTCTGGTATGGCCAGTGCAAAAACCAAATGGAAAATGGCGACTGACGATTGATTATCGTCGATTGAATGCCAATACAGGACCCCTAACTGCTGCTGTGCCTAACATTGCTGAACTCATTAGTACCATTCAGGAGCAAGCCCACCCTATTTTGGCAACTATTGATGTTAAAGATATGTTTTTCATGGTTCCTCTCCAACCAGAGGATCAGGCTCGCTTTGCCTTCACTTGGGAAGGACAGCAATATACATTTACAAGGTTACCCCAAGAGTTTAGACACTCCCCAACTCTGGCACATCACGCCCTGGCCAGGGAGTTGGAACAAATCCCTCTGGAAGAGAATGTCAAAACTTATCAATACATTGATGATGTGTTAATAGCGGGAGACCAAATTGAATCTGTGGGCAGGGTGCAATCAGCAATTATCACGCACCTGGAAGGGCTGGGATTGCAAGTCCCACCTGAGAAGGTTCAATTACCTGCAAATGAAGTTAAATTTCTGGGAATCTGGTGGAAAGGAGGAACCATGTGCATTCCAGATGATACTCTGCTAGCCTTAGACCAGGTAAAATTACCTACCTCGAAACGAGAACTGCAGCAAGCACTAGGAACTTTGGTATTTTGGCGAAAACATATCCCTGACTTTTCCATAATAGCTAGGCCGTTGCATAATTTGTTACGAAAAGGTGTCTCTTGGGAGTGGACCCCTGTCCATGAGGAAGCTCTACAACTACTGATATTTGAGGCTTCTAGTCACCAAGCCTTAGGTCCAATTCATCCTACCGATCCCATCCAAATTGAATGGGGATTTGCTGAATCTGGACTGTCACTTCACTTCTGGCAAAAGGGACCAGAGGGACCCCCGAGACCTGTTGGTTTCTATTCTCGTAGTTTTAAAGACACAGAGAAACGTTACACAGTATGGGAAAAGGGATTATTTGTGATAAGCTTAGCATTACGAGAGGCTGAGCGCACCATTCGTCAGAAACCAATCATTCTCAGAGGCCCCTTTAAAGTAATAAAACCAATTTTAGCAGGGACCCCTCCCTCTGACGGGGTGGCACAACGAACATCTGTGCGGAAATGGTATGCACAAATTGAACATTATTGTGGCATCTTTAATGTATCAGAAGGCACAATTAAAAACTAGCTATACAGGAGGAATTCTCTCCAAATTGTGAGGATAACCTCCCACCTCCTGTCATACAAGTAGCGCCTCCATTTTCCAAACAATTACCGAATGCCTGGCTCACTGATGCCTCAGCCAAACGTGAGGGAAAAGTGTGGAAGTATCGAGCCGCTGCCTTACAAGTCCAGACTGATGAGAAAATCATAACAGAGGGTGAAGGTAGCGCACAAGTGGGTGAATTAATTGCTGTTTGGAGTGTTTTCCAACATGAGGCTCAATCTTCTTCTCCTGTCTATATCTATACTGACTCCTTTGCTGTCTTCAAGGGATGTACCGAGTGGCTTCCTTTCTGGGAGAAAAATGGGTGGGAAGTCAACTGGATACCGGTATGGCAAAAGGAAAAGTGGCAGGACATTTTAAGAATTGCCACACGAGGGAATTTTGCCATAGCCTGGGTGGCCTCTCACCAAAACAGTGACGATCTAACTAGCCATTTAAACAATAAAGAAGACGAATTGTCTCGTCTAGCTCCCTTACAAAATGAACCGGTAATAGAAAATTGGGAGAGACTATTGGAGTGGCTGCATGTCAAACGAGGACACACAGGAGCCAAAGACCTTTACTGCAAAACACAGGCTCGAGGCTGGCCTGTCACAAGGGAGAACTGTCGAACATGTATTTCTGAGTGCAGCTTATGCCGCCACCGACTCGACAGACATCCCTTAGACAGCCCTCCCCTACACATTAAAAGTGGAAAAGGACTGTGGGAAACCTGGCAAATAGATTATATTGGACCTTTCCGCAAATCAGAAGGAAAGCAATATGTGTTAGTGGGAGTGGAAGTGGTATCGGGACTGGTACAGGCAGAAGAGTTTGCCCGAGCCACTGGGGCAAACACCGTCCAAGCCTTAAAAGGATGGTTTAGTTCTTTCCCAAAACCTCAGTCAATTCAATCGGATAATGGCTCACATTTTTCAGCAAAGATGGTTCAGGATTGGGCAACTGAAGAGGGAATCAAATGGACTTTCCACACTCCCTACTACCCCCAGGCAAATGGGATAGTGGAAAGGACCAATGGTTTACTAAAGCGATTTCTAAAACCGCATGACCCAGGATGGGCAAACTGATTATGGGATGCTCTCACCTTGGTAAACAACCGGTGGGGAAAATTTGGCAGCCCAAAAATTACAGCTTTTTATCCGGAGCCCCCGACGATTATACCTGCCCCCAAGGGTCCAGATTATCCCATAAATTCATCTTATCATCCAGGACAACCAGTACTGGTAAAACTCCCTACTGTGGGAGAAGTTCCACTGGTACTTGTTGCTCCGTTTAATGAATATGCGTGGAAAGAAAAAGATGCCCTGGGAAAGGAGCATAAAATTAATACACGATGGATTGTTCCATCATTTTAACCAAAACCTCATCTGGTCCTTTCACTGATAGGACCGAGAAGTTTCTTTTTCTGTTCCTTTGCAGGTTGGAAGATAGAAGTTCAGAGAAGAAGAAGAAAGCAACATTTAATGGAAGTTTTGATTGAATGTATAGTTTAAAATTGTATAGCTTTAATAATCTTTGCAATATGCCTTTATGACCATTGACAAATTGTCTTGGGCAGTTGTATGTTGTCTTGTCTATACTGTTCAAAGCCTACCCGGCGAGAACCTCGCTTCCTTGTTCTCAGGTTTAACATGGGAAAACAAGTTCTTGTTGTCCGGAAAATTGATTACTCAAGCTTTTAATCTTATTAATTGCTGGGTGTGTGGTGGACCATTTGGTTTGAAAAGTTGATTGTGGATCTCCATTTCTCTTGCTCACGGGTGGATTATGAAAAAAAAATCACCCTCATCTTAGCCTATGCAACACCCTGCTCCTGGTCACTATTGTATTAGTTACACCCAAAAGGGAGGGTGGTACAATCAGTCCCTGGTGGGAGAAGATTTTCCGATCCCCCACTGATTACACTCACGTTGGGGAAATATTAGGTACAAATTGTGTTTGGAAACAATGAGCAGGAGTATGGTAATGTAAATGGTGACAGAATTAAACGAATCGCATTAACTGTGGTGTGACAGGGAACCCCTTTAGCCTGGGAACCATCTGAGTCAAAGGACAACCACCCTGCCAGATCATGGCCAAGTCCTTTGCAAATGGGATGCGAACCCTGAAAAGGTCATTATTGGATTTGCGGGCACCATGCATACAAAATGCTACCAAAAATGGGACTGGGGTATGTTATATTGGTATGTTATACCACCATTCTTCATACTTCTAAAAATTGGCAGCTAAGAACTGGGAATCAAATTATATGATCCCCAACGAATTATTGAGTATTATGGACCCGCAACCTGAAACACCAATGAACCAATCAGTGGTGCTCGAGAACCAATCAAGATTGGCTGGTTCTCGATTACCTGCTAACAGAAGAAGGAGTTTGTGCCAAAATTAAATGACTCTAATTGTTTCCTGAAAATTGATGATAATGGAAATGTGGTTACATTATATAACTCTTTTCTCATTTTGTTTACGACATGTTATAGTTGCACTATAACTTTATCAAATGCTATTTATCATTATTGATGATATTGTTGTTGTTAGATTTCTGTAAAGAAGAAGAGGTGACTCATTCTGTTTATTAGAATGATACCAATCACAAGTCATTGGACTTATCTCTATTTCCTTGTATGCTTTACTCTTCCCTTGTTTTTCTTTAAAACCTATGATCTTTTTCTATCCTTACCTTTCTACATTTCCTTGTATGCTTTTCTCTTCCCTTTTCCTTCTTTTAACCTGTTATCTTTTTCTGTCCTAACCTTTCTACACCCCCTGGAATCGAACCTTTCTACACCCCCTGGAATCGAACCTTTCTACACCCCTGGAATCGAACTACTGACTATATGTCGACGATTTCTGAGCCACGGGGTGGTGTGGGGATCTGTCCCCTTCCTTTTGGGCATTGTCTCAGAAATCTATGCCATGGGCTGGGGCGACATCTTGTGGGGACTGCCTGTAATGCCTGATCTTGGCAACGCTCGATGACGCAATAAGCTAGGCGCCCCCCCCTCCACCCGCCTCCGGATGTGTGCCTCTGGCGACCGCCTGGCAAGGGGCCAATCCTACGGCGCAGGAACCGGACATGTCCCGCCTTCAGACCTGTGATTGGTGCGAACTGTTGACTGACGGCTCCAAGTCACATGACTCTGCCGAAAAACTCTATAAAAGAGGCCGGATCACTCGACCACGCGGGACCCTCACCGCCATCTTCCAACTAGCAACAAAGGATTCCCGCGGGATGCCGCTGGATCTCAGGGTGGTGAATATTCTTTCTCTCTCAACTGTTTTCTCTGTTTCTCTCTTTCTTTTACTTCTCTCTCTCTCTCTCTCTCTTCCTTGAACATTGAGTTGCCTCATTGTTGGACCTAATAAAGTCAGAGTTAAGTTTGTTGATACCGTGCCTTGGTTGTGCTTCATCTGAACTCAAGGATCACGAATCTATTTTATTTTGGGTCAGGATTTTTGGGGTTGCTTTACCTGCAGGCAAGTTAAGCATACCGGGTGATATTTTAGCGGGCTCGCTGCGCGCGGGCTCTCTGCATTGAACCAGGCACGCCGCACGATGGCTGCATTGGAGTTACTAATCAGGTGGGTCTCTCTCTCTTGGGGGGGGGATTGTCTGCATTTTATTTCTAGATTTGCTCCTTTTTTACTAATTAGGTGGGTCTCTCTCTCTCTCTCTCTCTCTCTCGGGGAGGGGGGGGGCTGTCTGCATTTTATTTCTAGATTTGCTTTTGAGAACTAATTAGGCGAGCCTACGACCTATGTAGGCTGTCTGCATTTTATTTCTAAATTTGCTTTGGAGGCGGACCTAAATCCGGAACCCGACACCGTCCTCTGCACTCGCTCCAGCACCTCAACATCTTTCTTGAAGTGCAGGACCCAGAACTGGACACAGTATTCAAGGTGCAGCCTCACCAGTGCTGGGTACAGAGGGACGACCACTTCCCTAGACCAGCTAGTTACACTATTCCTAATAGAGGCCAGGATGGCACTGGCCACCTTGGCCACCTGGGCACACTGCTGGCTCATGTTTAGCCAGCTGTCGATCAGCACCCCCAGGTCTCTTTCCGTCGGGCCGCTTTCTAGCCACTCTTCCCCGAGCCTGTACTGCTGCATGGGGTTGTTGTGGCTGAAGTGTAAGACCCAGCACTTGTTCTTGTTGAACCTCATGCCGTTGGTCTCGGCCCATCTGTCTAACCTGTCCAAATTCCTCTGTAGGGCCTTCCTACCCTCCAGCAGATCGACACTCCCACCCAGCTTGGGGTCATCTGCAAATTTGCTGAGGGTGCACTCAATCCCTACGTCTAGATCATCTATAAAGATATTGAACAGCACCGGCCCCAGAACTGAGCCCTGGGGAACACCGCTAGTGACCGGCTGCCAGTTGGACTTTGCCCCATTCACCACCACTCTGTGGGCTCGGCCATCCAGACAGTTTTTATCCCATCGAAGAGTCCACCCATCCAAGCCCCGGGCAGCCAGTTTGTCCAGGAGGATGCTGTGGGAGACAGTGCCAAACGCCTTACTGAAGTCTAGATAGATACATCCACAGCCCTGCCCTCATCTACTAAGCGGGTCACTTTGTCATAGAAGGAGACCAGGTTGGTCGAGCAGGACCTGCCTTTCATGAATCTATGTTGGCTGGCCCCGATGCCCCGATTGTCCTGCATGTGCCGTGTAATGGCACTCAGGATGATCTGTTCCATCACCTTGCCTGGCACCGAGGTCAGGCTGACAGGCCTATAGTTCCCTGGATCATCCTTCCGGCCCTTCTTGTAGATGGGCGTTACATTGGCTAATTTCCAGTCAGCTGGAACTTCTCCAGTTAACCAGGACTGCCGGTAGATAATCGAGAGTGGTTTGGCAAGTTCATTTGCCAGTTCCTTCATTACTCTGGGGTGAATCCCATGCGGGTCCATAGCCTTGTGGGTGTCCAACTGGCACAGCAGGTCACTCACTAACCGTCTCCTCCTGGATTACGGGGGGTTCACACAGCCCCCCATCCCTAACTTCAGGCTCTGGGGGCCAAGTCTCCTGAGGACAACCGGTCTTGACATTAAAGACCGAGGCAAAGAAGGCATTGAGCACCTCTGCCTTTTCCTCATCCCCTGACAATACACTACCCTCCTCGTTCAGCAAGTGGTGGAGGCTCTCCTTGACCCTCCTTTTGCTGTTAATGTATTTGTAGAAGCTTTTTTTGTTGTCTTTGACCGTAGCAGCCAAATCAAGCTCTAATTGAGCTTTGGCCCTTCTAATCTTCTCCCTACATGACCTGGCAATGTCCCTATAGACCTCCCAAGTTATCCGACCCTTCTTCCAGAGCAAGTAGGCTCTCTTTTTTTTCTTAAGTTCTAGCCTAAGTTCCCTGTTTAACCAGGCCGGTCTTTTCCCCCGATGGCTTGTCTTCCTACACACTGGGACAGCCTACTCCTGAATATTTAGCAATTCCCATTTGAATCATGTCCAGCCTTCCTGGACTCCTTTGCCCTTCAGGACCCACTCCCAAGGGACTCGGTCCACCAACCTCTTAAACAGGCTAAAGTCTGCCCGGCAGAAATCTAAGGCAGAAGTTCTGCTCTTGCCCCTCCTTACTTTCCCCACTATCGAAAACTCTAACATGTCATGGTCACTATTCCCAAGACGGCCACCAACCCTCACATCTCCCACTAGTCCTTCTCTGTTCACAAACAACAGCTCAAGCAGGGCCCCATCTCTAGTGGGCTCAAGAAACCAAGTGTCAAACCAAGAAAGCTCAACTCAGAAGGCAAAGACCCTTCTTAATGGAACTGAGCAGCTCTGACTACAACACACCTTCCCTCTCATCTGAACATAACAGCATAGGCAAAACAGGTTTTAAATGCCAAGCTGAGACATTCAAAGTTTGAAAACTACAGCACAGTCTCATCTTAGCACAAAAGAATCCATTTCTTCTTTCTTGTCTGCCACAGAGAAGTGAACATTACACAATCTTCGCAACCTGACCCTCGTGTTCCTTATTTTTCATGCTGCAGCACACAAAGCCAGTACCCACATCTGCACAAAGACTTCCACTGCTCAAACCAGCCTGCAAAGCACTGAGGAGTCTTGGCTCAGACTTGGCAGTACGGGAGCAATCCATCTCAAATGCACTACACATTTTGCAGTTGGGGGTATCATGTATAGACAGTTAATGATTGCTTTTCCTCCCAATAACAACAGAAAAAGAAAAAAGAAACCCTCCTTGCTTCCACGGCTCTTCTTTCCAGGCTACACATTTATGGCAGTGACTACCTATTTTACCCAACATACAAACTACCTTTTGAACCATTTTCAAAGCTGGTCCCAAAAATAGATCATAAATAATAATCAGTCTAAAGAAAGACCAGAGGTCTCTGCACTACTCAACATATGAAGGACACTTTTATGTACTAGACTCCTTCATAAAAATAAAATATTTGTGATGGCAACTGAATTACAAACTTCTTTCTAGACATAAAGACTTAGTGAATGGGCATATCCTGCAATACCTTGATTACTTGTTAGCACTTGCATGGTTTCAGAATGCATATCTAATGACGCTGTATGGAAATTATCAGGCATTTATTTTGCTATTTGTGCCAAGGCCACAGCTTTGTGAGGCATTACAAAGCTGTTTGAAGGATTTACTTGGATTTCTGTGCTTAACACCCCATTGTGTGTATTTACAATTGCACTGCCAAAGGTTTTATATACTACAGAGATTGGATCCTGCCGTAGCCACTGAACAAGTAAAAGGATGGAACAAAATGACAAGACCAAGCTCTGCAGCAAAATTCCTATTTTCATTTAGCTTTCATTTTGAGCTGCATTTAGTGCCAGCCTGACAGCTTTGAAGCAGGGAGTGCCTGATCCTCTGTGCTGGAACCGTGCAGGCAATGGCCAGGCAAGCTGCCTGCCGACTTGCTGCCATGTCAATACAATATAGAATTGAGGAAAGTACAATGGAGATGGAAATGTTCTTTCTCCAAGTATTTGATGCCGGCAGCTTCTCGCCTCCAGCCTTCCTGCACCTCAGGAGCTCGGAAAATGACAAGAAATGAAAGCAATGAACACTGGCGCTGCATTACTCATGGAGTGGCTTTTCCACTCAGAGCAGTGGCTACTCTTCATCATGACGAAGATTAATTGTCTGGTTTTGGGGGGAGTGCCTTGGAAGTAATGCAGGGGCCCAATATAACACGCTGTCATCTAGACAGAGGGAGACAGTCTGTGGCCCAAATGTCTCGCATAACAGCCACAGTGTGAGAGAAGGGCAAGCCTTATCCTTGCTGTATTGCTGAGACACCAACTTCGGTAACGATGAGACACCAAGCGTCAGTAACTTTTCCCAGTTCTCACTAAACATGCACTCACGTTTCCCAATTTCCTTTCACAAAACTACACAAACCCACTGTCTGCAACAATAAATTACACGTGCTGTGGACCATTCCCTGGAATAGAGGCCAACTGGCACAATTACCCTTGTCCATTTGGTTACATTTGGTTATGCAAAATTTGGATGCAGAACAGCTGTATCCAGAGCGCCCACTGGGAAATCCCCTGGCCCATTCCCACTTGTGAGCGGTGCTGAGAAATTTCTTGAGCTTTCCAGCTGACATGGGCCAAACCTGGACCTGTAAACACCCAAACGATTTAGCAACACAGATGATCAAGGTGCACTTCAGGGGAACACTCACTGGCGCTGTTTAATTCAATCCCACAGGCGCTGCCAAAAGTTCTCTCTCAAACAACAACTCACACTAACACACAGGGCAGGTTTTTTCAATACTGTCTGATCATGATAAAACCAAAAACACCTTCCACTCAGTTTCAACTTACAAAATATCTTCGTCTAAGGGAAGACAAAATGTATATATACAAACATTGCCATAAGTTTATAGTGCCTTCTCAGCACAATGTTTCTCTTATGGCATCAAGAACTTACTGGGATGAAAAAATATGAATTTTAAGAGCTATTTTAAAGCAATTTACAGTTAAATCAACAGTAGTGAGAAAATAGTCAAGAATTGGACCTGCAGAATGCGAGATGATTCGTGACTTTCTCAACGGCTTTTACTACTGATGAAGCTTACAACCATCTCGCTCTTTGGGAAGGACATACTCGGTTAGTCTTGTTCTGGTTGGAAATTCAGCAGGCTGGTTGATCATCACTGCAATTTTTCAATAAGACGAAAGAAAGAACTGAGGAAAAACTAACCAGGGAGAAGGCCAGAAGTTACCATGGTTGTTGGGGATGTGAAAGGGCTGACATGGGACGATTGCAGGCAGGAGTACACTACAGGGCTGGCACCTTTGTTGTGGGAGCAATCTGCGGAAGTTCGCATATTGGAGCCTGGCTCTTGGCTACTTCTATTTTTCTCGACAGTAGTGTGAAACGTTTGGACTTTTGGGTAGGTAAAGAAGCCCGGAGCCCATGGTTGTTGGGGCTGTGAAAGGGCTGCCATGGGACGATTGCAGCCAGCAATAGCTTTTAAGGCCTGCACCTTTGTTGTGGGAGCAATCTGCAGGACGTTCGCATTTTGGAGCCTGGCTCTCGCCTCGGCTTTTACTCGGACATAGTGTGCAAACGTTTGGACCTTTGGGTAGGTAAAGAATCCCGGAGCCCCATGGTTGTTGGTGCTGTGAAAGGGCTGCCATGGGACGATTGCAGCCAGCAATAGCTTTTAAGGCCTGCACCTTTGTTGTGGGAAGCAATCTGCGGACGTTCGCATTTTGGAGCCTGGCTCTCGCCTCGGCTTTTTCTCGGACGTAGTGTCAAACGTTTGGACTTTTGGGTAGGTAAAGAAGCCCGGAGCCCCATGGTTGTTGGTGCTGTGAAAGGGCTGCCATGGGACGATTGCAGCCAGCAATAGCTTTTAAGGCCTGCACCTTTGTTGTGGGAGCAATCTGCGGACGTTCGCATTTTGGAGCCTGGCTCTCGCCTCGGCTTTTTCTCGGACGTAGTGTCAAACGTTTGGACTTTTGGGTAGGTAAAGAAGCCGGAGCCCATGGTTGTTGGTGCTGTGAAAGGGCTGCCATGGGACGATTGCAGGCCAGCAATAGCTTTTAAGGCCTGCACCTTTGTTGTGGGAGCAATCTGCGGACGTTCGCATTTTGGAGCCTGGCTCTCGCCTCGGCTTTTTCTCGGACGTAGTGTCAAACGTTTGGACTTTTGGGTAGGTAAAGAAGCCCGGAGCCCCATGGTTGTTGGTGCTGTGAAAGGGCTGCCATGGGACGATTGCAGCCAGCAATAGCTTTTAAGGCCTGCACCTTTGTTGTGGGAGCAATCTGCGGACGTTCGCATTTTGGAGCCTGGCTCTCGCCTCGGCTTTTTCTCGGACGTAGTGTCAAACGTTTGGACTTTTGGGTAGGTAAAGAAGCCCGGAGCCCCATGGTTGTTGGGGCTGTGAAAGGGCTGCCATGGGACGATTGCAGCCAGCAATAGCTTTTAAGGCCTGCACCTTTGTTGTGGGAGCAATCTGCGGACGTTCGCATTTTGGAGCCTGGCTCTCGCCTCGGCTTTTTCTCGGACGTAGTGTCAAACGTTTGGACTTTTGGGTAGGTAAAGAAGCCCGGAGCCCCATGGTTGTTGGTGCTGTGAAAGGGCTGCCATGGGACGATTGCAGCCAGCAATAGCTTTAAGGCCTGCACCTTTGTTGTGGGAGCAATCTGCGGACGTTCGCATTTTGGAGCCTGGCTCTCGCCTCGGCTTTTTCTCGGACGTAGTGTCAAACGTTTGGACTTTTGGGTAGGTAAAGAAGCCCGGAGCCCCATGGTTGTTGGTGCTGTGAAAGGGCTGCCATGGGACGATTGCAGCCAGCAATAGCTTTTAAGGCCTGCACCTTTGTTGTGGGAGCAATCTGCGGACGTTCGCATTTTGGAGCCTGGCTCTCGCCTCGGCTTTTTCTCGGACGTAGTGTCAAACGTTTGGACTTTTGGGTAGGTAAACAAGCCCGGAGCCCCATGGTTGTTGGTGCTGTGAAAGGGCTGCCATGGGACGATTGCAGCCAGCAATAGCTTTTAAGGCCTGCACCTTTGTTGTGGGAGCAATCTGCGGACGTTCGCATTTTGGAGCCTGGCTCTCGCCTCGGCTTTTTCTCGGACGTAGTGTCAAACGTTTGGACTTTTGGGTAGGTAAACAAGCCCGGAGCCCCATGGTTGTTGGTGCTGTGAAAGGGCTGCCATGGGACGATTGCAGCCAGCAATAGCTTTTAAGGCCTGCACCTTTGTTGTGGGAGCAATCTGCGGACGTTCGCATTTTGGAGCCTGGCTCTCGCCTCGGCTTTTTCTCGGACGTAGTGTCAAACGTTTGGACTTTTGGGTAGGTAAAGAAGCCCGGAGCCCCATGGTTGTTGGTGCTGTGAAAGGGCTGCCATGGGACGATTGCAGCCAGCAATAGCTTTTAAGGCCTGCACCTTTGTTGTGGGAGCAATCTGCGGACGTTCGCATTTTGGAGCCTGGCTCTCGCCTCGGCTTTTTCTCGGACGTAGTGTCAAACGTTTGGACTTTTGGGTAGGTAAAGAAGCCCGGAGCCCCATGGTTGTTGGTGCTGTGAAAGGGCTGCCATGGGACGATTGCAGCCAGCAATAGCTTTTAAGGCCTGCACCTTTGTTGTGGGAGCAATCTGCGGACGTTCGCATTTTGGAGCCTGGCTCTCGCCTCGGCTTTTTCTCGGACGTAGTGTCAAACGTTTGGACTTTTGGGTAGGTAAACAAGCCCGGAGCCCCATGGTTGTTGGTGCTGTGAAAGGGCTGCCATGGGACGATTGCAGCCAGCAATAGCTTTTAAGGCCTGCACCTTTGTTGTGGGAGCAATCTGCGGACGTTCGCATTTTGGAGCCTGGCTCTCGCCTCGGCTTTTCTCGGACGTAGTGTCAAACGTTTGGACTTTTGGGTAGGTAAAGAAGCCCGGAGCCCCATGGTTGTTGGTGCTGTGAAAGGGCTGCCATGGGACGATTGCAGCCAGCAATAGCTTTTAAGGCCTGCACCTTTGTTGTGGGAGCAATCTGCGGACGTTCGCATTTTGGAGCCTGGCTCTCGCCTCGGCTTTTTCTCGGACGTAGTGTCAAACGTTTGGACTTTTGGGTAGGTAAAGAAGCCGGAGCCCCATGGTTGTTGGTGCTGTGAAAGGGCTGCCATGGGACGATTGCAGCCAGCAATAGCTTTTAAGGCCTGCACCTTTGTTGTGGGAGCAATCTGCGGACGTTCGCATTTTGGAGCCTGGCTCTCGCCTCGGCTTTTTCTCGGACGTAGTGTCAAACGTTTGGACTTTTGGGTAGGTAAAGAAGCCCGGAGCCCATGGTTGTTGGTGCTGTGAAAGGGCTGCCATGGGACGATTGCAGCCAGCAATAGCTTTAAGGCCTGCACCTTTGTTGTGGGAGCAATCTGCGGACGTTCGCATTTTGGAGCCTGGCTCTCGCCTCGGCTTTTTCTCGGACGTAGTGTCAAACGTTTGGACTTTTGGGTAGGTAAAGAAGCCCGGAGCCCCATGGTTGTTGGTGCTGTGAAAGGGCTGCCATGGGACGATTGCAGCCAGCAATAGCTTTTAAGGCCTGCACCTTTGTTGTGGGAGCAATCTGCGGACGTTCGCATTTTGGAGCCTGGCTCTCGCCTCGGCTTTTTCTCGGACGTAGTGTCAAACGTTTGGACTTTTGGGTAGGTAAACAAGCCCGGAGCCCCATGGTTGTTGGTGCTGTGAAAGGGCTGCCATGGGACGATTGCAGCCAGCAATAGCTTTTAAGGCCTGCACCTTTGTTGTGGGAGCAATCTGCGGACGTTCGCATTTTGGAGCCTGGCTCTCGCCTCGGCTTTTTCTCGGACGTAGTGTCAAACGTTTGGACTTTTGGGTAGGTAAACAAGCCCGGAGCCCCATGGTTGTTGGTGCTGTGAAAGGGCTGCCATGGGACGATTGCAGCCAGCAATAGCTTTTAAGGCCTGCACCTTTGTTGTGGGAGCAATCTGCGGACGTTCGCATTTTGGAGCCTGGCTCTCGCCTCGGCTTTTTCTCGGACGTAGTGTCAAACGTTTGGACTTTTGGGTAGGTAAAGAAGCCCGGAGCCCCATGGTTGTTGGTGCTGTGAAAGGGCTGCCATGGGACGATTGCAGCCAGCAATAGCTTTTAAGGCCTGCACCTTTGTTGTGGGAGCAATCTGCGGACGTTCGCATTTTGGAGCCTGGCTCTCGCCTCGGCTTTTTCTCGGACGTAGTGTCAAACGTTTGGACTTTTGGGTAGGTAAACAAGCCCGGAGCCCCATGGTTGTTGGTGCTGTGAAAGGGCTGCCATGGGACGATTGCAGCCAGCAATAGCTTTTAAGGCCTGCACCTTTGTTGTGGGAGCAATCTGCGGACGTTCGCATTTTGGAGCCTGGCTCTCGCCTCGGCTTTTTCTCGGACGTAGTGTCAAACGTTTGGACTTTTGGGTAGGTAAAGAAGCCCGGAGCCCCATGGTTGTTGGTGCTGTGAAAGGGCTGCCATGGGACGATTGCAGCCAGCAATAGCTTTTAAGGCCTGCACCTTTGTTGTGGGAGCAATCTGCGGACGTTCGCATTTTGGAGCCTGGCTCTCGCCTCGGCTTTTTCTCGGACGTAGTGTCAAACGTTTGGACTTTTGGGTAGGTAAACCAAGCCCGGAGCCCCATGGTTGTTGGTGCTGTGAAAGGGCTGCCATGGGACGATTGCAGCCAGCAATAGCTTTTAAGGCCTGCACCTTTGTTGTGGGAGCAATCTGCGGACGTTCGCATTTTGGAGCCTGGCTCTCGCCTCGGCTTTTTCTCGGACGTAGTGTCAAACGTTTGGACTTTTGGGTAGGTAAACAAGCCCGGAGCCCCATGGTTGTTGGTGCTGTGAAAGGGCTGCCATGGGACGATTGCAGCCAGCAATAGCTTTTAAGGCCTGCACCTTTGTTGTGGGAGCAATCTGCGGACGTTCGCATTTTGGAGCCTGGCTCTCGCCTCGGCTTTTTCTCGGACGTAGTGTCAAACGTTTGGACTTTTGGGTAGGTAAACAAGCCCGGAGCCCCATGGTTGTTGGTGCTGTGAAAGGGCTGCCATGGGACGATTGCAGCCAGCAATAGCTTTTAAGGCCTGCACCTTTGTTGTGGGAGCAATCTGCGGACGTTCGCATTTTGGAGCCTGGCTCTCGCCTCGGCTTTTCTCGGACGTAGTGTCAAACGTTTGGACTTTTGGGTAGGTAAAGAAGCCCGGAGCCCCATGGTTGTTGGTGCTGTGAAAGGGCTGCCATGGGACGATTGCAGCCAGCAATAGCTTTTAAGGCCTGCACCTTTGTTGTGGGAGCAATCTGCGGACGTTCGCATTTTGGAGCCTGGCTCTCGCCTCGGCTTTTTCTCGGACGTAGTGTCAAACGTTTGGACTTTTGGGTAGGTAAAGAAGCCCGGAGCCCCATGGTTGTTGGTGCTGTGAAAGGGCTGCCATGGGACGATTGCAGCCAGCAATAGCTTTTAAGGCCTGCACCTTTGTTGTGGGAGCAATCTGCGGACGTTCGCATTTTGGAGCCTGGCTCTCGCCTCGGCTTTTTCTCGGACGTAGTGTCAAACGTTTGGACTTTTGGGTAGGTAAAGAAGCCCGGAGCCCCATGGTTGTTGGTGCTGTGAAAGGGCTGCCATGGGACGATTGCAGCCAGCAATAGCTTTTAAGGCCTGCACCTTTGTTGTGGGAGCAATCTGCGGACGTTCGCATTTTGGAGCCTGGCTCTCGCCTCGGCTTTTTCTCGGACGTAGTGTCAAACGTTTGGACTTTTGGGTAGGTAAAGAAGCCCGGAGCCCCATGGTTGTTGGTGCTGTGAAAGGGCTGCCATGGGACGATTGCAGCCAGCAATAGCTTTTAAGGCCTGCACCTTTGTTGTGGGAGCAATCTGCGGACGTTCGCATTTTGGAGCCTGGCTCTCGCCTCGGCTTTTTCTCGGACGTAGTGTCAAACGTTTGGACTTTTGGGTAGGTAAAGCAAGCCCGGAGCCCCATGGTTGTTGGTGCTGTGAAAGGGCTGCCATGGGACGATTGCAGCCAGCAATAGCTTTTAAGGCCTGCACCTTTGTTGTGGGAGCAATCTGCGGACGTTCGCATTTTGGAGCCTGGCTCTCGCCTCGGCTTTTTCTCGGACGTAGTGTCAAACGTTTGGACTTTTGGGTAGGTAAAGAAGCCCGGAGCCCCATGGTTGTTGGTGCTGTGAAAGGGCTGCCATGGGACGATTGCAGCCAGCAATAGCTTTTAAGGCCTGCACCTTTGTTGTGGGAGCAATCTGCGGACGTTCGCATTTTGGAGCCTGGCTCTCGCCTCGGCTTTTTCTCGGACGTAGTGTCAAACGTTTGGACTTTTGGGTAGGTAAACAAGCCCGGAGCCCCATGGTTGTTGGTGCTGTGAAAGGGCTGCCATGGGACGATTGCAGCCAGCAATAGCTTTTAAGGCCTGCACCTTTGTTGTGGGAGCAATCTGCGGACGTTCGCATTTTGGAGCCTGGCTCTCGCCTCGGCTTTTTCTCGGACGTAGTGTCAAACGTTTGGACTTTTGGGTAGGTAAAGAAGCCCGGAGCCCCATGGTTGTTGGTGCTGTGAAAGGGCTGCCATGGGACGATTGCAGCCAGCAATAGCTTTTAAGGCCTGCACCTTTGTTGTGGGAGCAATCTGCGGACGTTCGCATTTTGGAGCCTGGCTCTCGCCTCGGCTTTTTCTCGGACGTAGTGTCAAACGTTTGGACTTTTGGGTAGGTAAACAAGCCCGGAGCCCCATGGTTGTTGGTGCTGTGAAAGGGCTGCCATGGGACGATTGCAGCCAGCAATAGCTTTTAAGGCCTGCACCTTTGTTGTGGGAGCAATCTGCGGACGTTCGCATTTTGGAGCCTGGCTCTCGCCTCGGCTTTTTCTCGGACGTAGTGTCAAACGTTTGGACTTTTGGGTAGGTAAACAAGCCCGGAGCCCCATGGTTGTTGGTGCTGTGAAAGGGCTGCCATGGGACGATTGCAGCCAGCAATAGCTTTTAAGGCCTGCACCTTTGTTGTGGGAGCAATCTGCGGACGTTCGCATTTTGGAGCCTGGCTCTCGCCTCGGCTTTTTCTCGGACGTAGTGTCAAACGTTTGGACTTTTGGGTAGGTAAACAAGCCCGGAGCCCCATGGTTGTTGGTGCTGTGAAAGGGCTGCCATGGGACGATTGCAGCCAGCAATAGCTTTTAAGGCCTGCACCTTTGTTGTGGGAGCAATCTGCGGACGTTCGCATTTTGGAGCCTGGCTCTCGCCTCGGCTTTTTCTCGGACGTAGTGTCAAACGTTTGGACTTTTGGGTAGGTAAACAAGCCCGGAGCCCCATGGTTGTTGGTGCTGTGAAAGGGCTGCCATGGGACGATTGCAGCCAGCAATAGCTTTTAAGGCCTGCACCTTTGTTGTGGGAGCAATCTGCGGACGTTCGCATTTTGGAGCCTGGCTCTCGCCTCGGCTTTTTCTCGGACGTAGTGTCAAACGTTTGGACTTTTGGGTAGGTAAACAAGCCCGGAGCCCCATGGTTGTTGGTGCTGTGAAAGGGCTGCCATGGGACGATTGCAGCCAGCAATAGCTTTTAAGGCCTGCACCTTTGTTGTGGGAGCAATCTGCGGACGTTCGCATTTTGGAGCCTGGCTCTCGCCTCGGCTTTTTCTCGGACGTAGTGTCAAACGTTTGGACTTTTGGGTAGGTAAAGCAAGCCCGGAGCCCCATGGTTGTTGGTGCTGTGAAAGGGCTGCCATGGGACGATTGCAGCCAGCAATAGCTTTTAAGGCCTGCACCTTTGTTGTGGGAGCAATCTGCGGACGTTCGCATTTTGGAGCCTGGCTCTCGCCTCGGCTTTTTCTCGGACGTAGTGTCAAACGTTTGGACTTTTGGGTAGGTAAAGCAAGCCCGGAGCCCCATGGTTGTTGGTGCTGTGAAAGGGCTGCCATGGGACGATTGCAGCCAGCAATAGCTTTTAAGGCCTGCACCTTTGTTGTGGGAGCAATCTGCGGACGTTCGCATTTTGGAGCCTGGCTCTCGCCTCGGCTTTTTCTCGGACGTAGTGTCAAACGTTTGGACTTTTGGGTAGGTAAAGAAGCCCGGAGCCCCATGGTTGTTGGTGCTGTGAAAGGGCTGCCATGGGACGATTGCAGCCAGCAATAGCTTTTAAGGCCTGCACCTTTGTTGTGGGAGCAATCTGCGGACGTTCGCATTTTGGAGCCTGGCTCTCGCCTCGGCTTTTTCTCGGACGTAGTGTCAAACGTTTGGACTTTTGGGTAGGTAAAGAAGCCCGGAGCCCCATGGTTGTTGGTGCTGTGAAAGGGCTGCCATGGGACGATTGCAGCCAGCAATAGCTTTTAAGGCCTGCACCTTTGTTGTGGGAGCAATCTGCGGACGTTCGCATTTTGGAGCCTGGCTCTCGCCTCGGCTTTTTCTCGGACGTAGTGTCAAACGTTTGGACTTTTGGGTAGGTAAAGAAGCCCGGAGCCCCATGGTTGTTGGTGCTGTGAAAGGGCTGCCATGGGACGATTGCAGCCAGCAATAGCTTTTAAGGCCTGCACCTTTGTTGTGGGAGCAATCTGCGGACGTTCGCATTTTGGAGCCTGGCTCTCGCCTCGGCTTTTTCTCGGACGTAGTGTCAAACGTTTGGACTTTTGGGTAGGTAAACAAGCCCGGAGCCCCATGGTTGTTGGTGCTGTGAAAGGGCTGCCATGGGACGATTGCAGCCAGCAATAGCTTTTAAGGCCTGCACCTTTGTTGTGGGAGCAATCTGCGGACGTTCGCATTTTGGAGCCTGGCTCTCGCCTCGGCTTTTTCTCGGACGTAGTGTCAAACGTTTGGACTTTTGGGTAGGTAAAGAAGCCCGGAGCCCCATGGTTGTTGGTGCTGTGAAAGGGCTGCCATGGGACGATTGCAGCCAGCAATAGCTTTTAAGGCCTGCACCTTTGTTGTGGGAGCAATCTGCGGACGTTCGCATTTTGGAGCCTGGCTCTCGCCTCGGCTTTTTCTCGGACGTAGTGTCAAACGTTTGGACTTTTGGGTAGGTAAAGCAAGCCCGGAGCCCCATGGTTGTTGGTGCTGTGAAAGGGCTGCCATGGGACGATTGCAGCCAGCAATAGCTTTTAAGGCCTGCACCTTTGTTGTGGGAGCAATCTGCGGACGTTCGCATTTTGGAGCCTGGCTCTCGCCTCGGCTTTTTCTCGGACGTAGTGTCAAACGTTTGGACTTTTGGGTAGGTAAACAAGCCCGGAGCCCCATGGTTGTTGGTGCTGTGAAAGGGCTGCCATGGGACGATTGCAGCCAGCAATAGCTTTTAAGGCCTGCACCTTTGTTGTGGGAGCAATCTGCGGACGTTCGCATTTTGGAGCCTGGCTCTCGCCTCGGCTTTTTCTCGGACGTAGTGTCAAACGTTTGGACTTTTGGGTAGGTAAACAAGCCCGGAGCCCCATGGTTGTTGGTGCTGTGAAAGGGCTGCCATGGGACGATTGCAGCCAGCAATAGCTTTTAAGGCCTGCACCTTTGTTGTGGGAGCAATCTGCGGACGTTCGCATTTTGGAGCCTGGCTCTCGCCTCGGCTTTTTCTCGGACGTAGTGTCAAACGTTTGGACTTTTGGGTAGGTAAACAAGCCCGGAGCCCCATGGTTGTTGGTGCTGTGAAAGGGCTGCCATGGGACGATTGCAGCCAGCAATAGCTTTTAAGGCCTGCACCTTTGTTGTGGGAGCAATCTGCGGACGTTCGCATTTTGGAGCCTGGCTCTCGCCTCGGCTTTTTCTCGGACGTAGTGTCAAACGTTTGGACTTTTGGGTAGGTAAACAAGCCCGGAGCCCCATGGTTGTTGGTGCTGTGAAAGGGCTGCCATGGGACGATTGCAGCCAGCAATAGCTTTTAAGGCCTGCACCTTTGTTGTGGGAGCAATCTGCGGACGTTCGCATTTTGGAGCCTGGCTCTCGCCTCGGCTTTTTCTCGGACGTAGTGTCAAACGTTTGGACTTTTGGGTAGGTAAACAAGCCCGGAGCCCCATGGTTGTTGGTGCTGTGAAAGGGCTGCCATGGGACGATTGCAGCCAGCAATAGCTTTTAAGGCCTGCACCTTTGTTGTGGGAGCAATCTGCGGACGTTCGCATTTTGGAGCCTGGCTCTCGCCTCGGCTTTTTCTCGGACGTAGTGTCAAACGTTTGGACTTTTGGGTAGGTAAACAAGCCCGGAGCCCCATGGTTGTTGGTGCTGTGAAAGGGCTGCCATGGGACGATTGCAGCCAGCAATAGCTTTTAAGGCCTGCACCTTTGTTGTGGGAGCAATCTGCGGACGTTCGCATTTTGGAGCCTGGCTCTCGCCTCGGCTTTTTCTCGGACGTAGTGTCAAACGTTTGGACTTTTGGGTAGGTAAAGAAGCCCGGAGCCCCATGGTTGTTGGTGCTGTGAAAGGGCTGCCATGGGACGATTGCAGCCAGCAATAGCTTTTAAGGCCTGCACCTTTGTTGTGGGAGCAATCTGCGGACGTTCGCATTTTGGAGCCTGGCTCTCGCCTCGGCTTTT
The DNA here is from genome assembly GCF_013368605.1 of Nyctibius grandis. Lineage (NCBI taxonomy): Eukaryota > Metazoa > Chordata > Aves > Nyctibiiformes > Nyctibiidae > Nyctibius > Nyctibius grandis. Next base: position 13,974,984 of record NC_090667.1, read on the forward strand.
TCTCGGACGTAGTGTCAAACGTTTGGACTTTTGGGTAGGTAAACAAGCCCGGAGCCCCATGGTTGTTGGTGCTGTGAAAGGGCTGCCATGGGACGATTGCAGCCAGCAATAGCTTTTAAGGCCTGCACCTTTGTTGTGGGAGCAATCTGCGGACGTTCGCATTTTGGAGCCTGGCTCTCGCCTCGGCTTTTTCTCGGACGTAGTGTCAAACGTTTGGACTTTTGGGTAGGTAAACAAGCCCGGAGCCCCATGGTTGTTGGTGCTGTGAAAGGGCTGCCATGGGACGATTGCAGCCAGCAATAGCTTTTAAGGCCTGCACCTTTGTTGTGGGAGCAATCTGCGGACGTTCGCATTTTGGAGCCTGGCTCTCGCCTCGGCTTTTTCTCGGACGTAGTGTCAAACGTTTGGACTTTTGGGTAGGTAAAGAAGCCCGGAGCCCCATGGTTGTTGGTGCTGTGAAAGGGCTGCCATGGGACGATTGCAGCCAGCAATAGCTTTTAAGGCCTGCACCTTTGTTGTGGGAGCAATCTGCGGACGTTCGCATTTTGGAGCCTGGCTCTCGCCTCGGCTTTTTCTCGGACGTAGTGTCAAACGTTTGGACTTTTGGGTAGGTAAACAAGCCCGGAGCCCCATGGTTGTTGGTGCTGTGAAAGGGCTGCCATGGGACGATTGCAGCCAGCAATAGCTTTTAAGGCCTGCACCTTTGTTGTGGGAGCAATCTGCGGACGTTCGCATTTTGGAGCCTGGCTCTCGCCTCGGCTTTTTCTCGGACGTAGTGTCAAACGTTTGGACTTTTGGGTAGGTAAACAAGCCCGGAGCCCCATGGTTGTTGGTGCTGTGAAAGGGCTGCCATGGGACGATTGCAGCCAGCAATAGCTTTTAAGGCCTGCACCTTTGTTGTGGGAGCAATCTGCGGACGTTCGCATTTTGGAGCCTGGCTCTCGCCTCGGCTTTTTCTCGGACGTAGTGTCAAACGTTTGGACTTTTGGGTAGGTAAACAAGCCCGGAGCCCCATGGTTGTTGGTGCTGTGAAAGGGCTGCCATGGGACGATTGCAGCCAGCAATAGCTTTTAAGGCCTGCACCTTTGTTGTGGGAGCAATCTGCGGACGTTCGCATTTTGGAGCCTGGCTCTCGCCTCGGCTTTTTCTCGGACGTAGTGTCAAACGTTTGGACTTTTGGGTAGGTAAAGAAGCCCGGAGCCCCATGGTTGTTGGTGCTGTGAAAGGGCTGCCATGGGACGATTGCAGCCAGCAATAGCTTTTAAGGCCTGCACCTTTGTTGTGGGAGCAATCTGCGGACGTTCGCATTTTGGAGCCTGGCTCTCGCCTCGGCTTTTTCTCGGACGTAGTGTCAAACGTTTGGACTTTTGGGTAGGTAAACAAGCCCGGAGCCCCATGGTTGTTGGTGCTGTGAAAGGGCTGCCATGGGACGATTGCAGCCAGCAATAGCTTTTAAGGCCTGCACCTTTGTTGTGGGAGCAATCTGCGGACGTTCGCATTTTGGAGCCTGGCTCTCGCCTCGGCTTTTTCTCGGACGTAGTGTCAAACGTTTGGACTTTTGGGTAGGTAAACAAGCCCGGAGCCCCATGGTTGTTGGTGCTGTGAAAGGGCTGCCATGGGACGATTGCAGCCAGCAATAGCTTTTAAGGCCTGCACCTTTGTTGTGGGAGCAATCTGCGGACGTTCGCATTTTGGAGCCTGGCTCTCGCCTCGGCTTTTTCTCGGACGTAGTGTCAAACGTTTGGACTTTTGGGTAGGTAAACAAGCCCGGAGCCCCATGGTTGTTGGTGCTGTGAAAGGGCTGCCATGGGACGATTGCAGCCAGCAATAGCTTTTAAGGCCTGCACCTTTGTTGTGGGAGCAATCTGCGGACGTTCGCATTTTGGAGCCTGGCTCTCGCCTCGGCTTTTTCTCGGACGTAGTGTCAAACGTTTGGACTTTTGGGTAGGTAAACAAGCCCGGAGCCCCATGGTTGTTGGTGCTGTGAAAGGGCTGCCATGGGACGATTGCAGCCAGCAATAGCTTTTAAGGCCTGCACCTTTGTTGTGGGAGCAATCTGCGGACGTTCGCATTTTGGAGCCTGGCTCTCGCCTCGGCTTTTTCTCGGACGTAGTGTCAAACGTTTGGACTTTTGGGTAGGTAAACAAGCCCGGAGCCCCATGGTTGTTGGTGCTGTGAAAGGGCTGCCATGGGACGATTGCAGCCAGCAATAGCTTTTAAGGCCTGCACCTTTGTTGTGGGAGCAATCTGCGGACGTTCGCATTTTGGAGCCTGGCTCTCGCCTCGGCTTTTTCTCGGACGTAGTGTCAAACGTTTGGACTTTTGGGTAGGTAAACAAGCCCGGAGCCCCATGGTTGTTGGTGCTGTGAAAGGGCTGCCATGGGACGATTGCAGCCAGCAATAGCTTTTAAGGCCTGCACCTTTGTTGTGGGAGCAATCTGCGGACGTTCGCATTTTGGAGCCTGGCTCTCGCCTCGGCTTTTTCTCGGACGTAGTGTCAAACGTTTGGACTTTTGGGTAGGTAAACAAGCCCGGAGCCCCATGGTTGTTGGTGCTGTGAAAGGGCTGCCATGGGACGATTGCAGCCAGCAATAGCTTTTAAGGCCTGCACCTTTGTTGTGGGAGCAATCTGCGGACGTTCGCATTTTGGAGCCTGGCTCTCGCCTCGGCTTTTTCTCGGACGTAGTGTCAAACGTTTGGACTTTTGGGTAGGTAAACAAGCCCGGAGCCCCATGGTTGTTGGTGCTGTGAAAGGGCTGCCATGGGACGATTGCAGCCAGCAATAGCTTTTAAGGCCTGCAG